>NW_011890143.1:4550-4950 GCF_000151845.1 Pteropus vampyrus
GCCCCCTTTTTTTTTGGCCACTCCCTCCTGGTCATATGCAACGAGAAGAATTAGAAATTGTTTTATCAAATGCAGCCCTGGAAACTGCCATTGTTACCACTCAATGAGATATAAGGCAACAAAAAACGAAACCCATACCAGAGCAGGAAGGGCAGTCTAATGCTGGAGAATTGCTAACACTAACCAGATTTCCTTATAATCAGAATTATTTGATGGGTGATTTCTCCACCTCTAATTGAGTTAGGGGAAATTTTCACACGTCTCGATGGAAGCTATAAAGTAGTAAGAAATAAGCAAAGATTAGGTCTTGAAGCATCAAAATCAGCACCAGCCAACCTATCCGCCTGCCAGTTTGCTATTCAAGAGAGTGATGTTATCACCGCTGGCTCCGTGGGGCTCC
>NW_011890143.1:7030-8580 GCF_000151845.1 Pteropus vampyrus
TGCCCCGCAAGGTCCAGCCCAGTGCCACTGCTAAGAGCTCTGTGGGTAGTGTTCCCTGCACCACGGGGCCAGGCTGGGTGGCTGGCTGGGTGGGAGCTTCATCTGCCAGGAGGAGAAGCCTCTGTATCATTAGCATCCATGTGGTGCCAACAGCCAGGGCTCAGCTCAGGGCCACCTCCTCCAGGATGCCTCCCCTGATTGCTACAGCCTCCACTGGACCAACCCCACCCTGCACAGCTCAACGTTTCTCCCCTATTTGGGCCCATCTCTGTTTTATTCCTCTCCAGCAGACAGTAAGCCTTGTGACGCTAAACAAACGACTGCAAATAGACCGGCTTCAGTAATTACTGTCTGTCTGACTGATTCAATTTCCTGAGAAAAATAACACTAAGATATTAAAAAAAAATTTTTTTTTTTTTTGCACTATTAAAGGCATGGTCATCTAGAACGAGCAAATTGCTAAGAGGAAAGGGGAGCGGGGGTGTTTCGTCTCTTCTTCAGCCTTGTTATTTGCAGGTAAGTCTCCTAGGGCTCAGAGTACAGCATAATAACGCAGACGATCATGGTGACACCTGACAATTTGTGCGTCAGGCGCCATTCAAGGGGCTGCAGAGATTATCTCATTTATTCTCAGTATAATCCCATGGGGTTTTTAGAGCGGGAAACGGGGGCACAGCCAGGTTCAGTCGCCTGCCCAAACATACACAGCTCACAAATGGCGGGGAGGGGCTGGAACTCCGTCCATTTCCGCAGAGCTGGCAGCTCGACTGGGCCCTGAGCGATTTTCTTTTTCACAAGGCCCTGCGCTTTGAACCACTGAAAGTTTGCTACTTGAGAGCTGGCACTGTAGGGGTGGGCGGTGTTGATTTCCCAACACTGTTATTTGGGAAGCACCCTATTTGGGCTGGAAGACTGGGATGGGATGGAGGACACCACTGGGGTGGCGGCGAAGGGGACGGAGGGGTGTATGGTGCCTTGTGCACATGTGTGCATGAATTGTGCACGGATACAGACAGCTGCCTCTGCCTGTATTCTCCCCTTCTGCCTGCTCACCGTTGGTGGGTGGCAGGTAATCCTGGCTCTACTGTATCTTCTGGCTTAACTGCAGGAGCAGGCCCAGTGGCCTGCCTGGAGGAGGGGACTCGTGTGGCGAGGAAGTGGTATCCTGCAAGCCAGCCATGCTACAGTCTTGATGTTCTAGGATGGACTCTCAAGACAGCCCCAGGGTCTCACGTAGAAAAGGGGACAGCTGTCAACACGATATAAAAGGACTCTCCAGTGTCCCTCTAAAGGCAATTCTGATTGGACTGCAGTCCAAAGTCTTGAGATCGTAACTAGGAAATAAGGAAAGTGGTCTCGTAAGAACTGACCCTCTTCCTTCCTCCTCTCCTGTCTCCTTTCTATTTTTCCTCCTACCCTGGGCCAGACCCTGCAATTACCGCATGAGTCTAATGATAGCTTCTGATAATCTAATGAACTATTCTGTCTTTCATTTGCAGCCGAATTTTACAATGAAATTTGTTTTCCTCTCTTCCTACAATCCAATGCCA
>NW_011890144.1:0-459 GCF_000151845.1 Pteropus vampyrus
AGAACAACTGACAAAAAGCAAAATAAACAGAAAAACTTGAGGACGAACAGAGAAAAAGGACATGAGAACAATTATAAGAATGACCAGTAAACATGTTTCTGATTTATCAATGGAAACAACAGAGATCAGAAGACAATGAAATTGAGGAACGGCCTGGTTGGGACCCCCGGAATAGAGGCCTCACAGTGTCCCCAGCTTCACTTTTCCTTGCTCTGTCGCTTAACAATAGATTGTCACCAGCAGTTTGACCCAGAGCTTGGAACGTCCCCTGCCATAGAAAGTTGCCCTGAAACTTATGATTATGCTGACTGATCATAATCCTTCTGTCTAGCATTCTTTGTTCCTGGATTGTTAATGCCACTGAAGGACCACGGCTCCATGAAGCACAACAGACAACAGACTCCCCTCCCCCAACTGTCATGCAGCCTCTGGGATAATGCCCAGATTTTCCCTTAAATA
>NW_011890144.1:1449-1742 GCF_000151845.1 Pteropus vampyrus
CCCCTCCCCCAACTGTCATGCAGCCTCTGGGATAATGCCCAGATTTTCCCTTAAATACCCTAAACAGGATTGAGAAGCCAAAGCAGTTTTGAAGGTGTTGCCCTGCTGCCTTCTCAGATCACTGGTGCTCCGACAATAAATCCTTATTCTAAACAGCTCAACTCCTGTCAGTCTATTGGCTGAGTGGCACAGGCAGCACGAGCCCCTGACTCAGTTGCCCTCTGGTTTCAAAATGATATTTTCTAAGTGCTGTAAGAAAATAACCTATTAACTCAAAACTCCACACCAGTGAA
>NW_011890144.1:2240-4815 GCF_000151845.1 Pteropus vampyrus
CACCTACTGAAGGACACCTTGGTTGCTTCCAAGTCTTGGCAGTTATGAATTAAGCTGCTATAAACATGTGTATGCAGGCTCTTGTGTAGACATAAGTTTTCAGCTTTTGGGGGTAAATACCAAGGAACACAATTGTTGGATCATATGGTAAGAGTATGTTTCATTTTGTAAGAAACCGCCAAACTATCTTCCAAAGTGGCTGTACCATTTTGCGTTCTTACTAGCAATGATTGAGAGCTCCTGTTGCTCCATATCCTCACTAGCGTTTGGTGGTGTCAGTGTTTTGGACTTTGGCCGTTCTAATAGGTGTGTACTGGTATCTCACTGTTGTTTTAATTTGCATTTCCAGATGACATGTGATGTGGAGCATGTGCTTTATTTGCCATCTGTATATTTCCTTGGTGAGGGGCCTGTTAAAGTCTCTGTCCCATTTTTCGATTAGATTGTCTGTTTTATTGCTGTTGAATTTTAAGAGTTTTCTTTTTTCTTTTTGTATATTTTGGATAACAGTAGTTAATCAGATGTGTCTTCTGCGAATATTTTCTCCCAGGCAGTCGGCTATCTTTTCAATTCTCTTGACATTGTCTTTCACAGAGTAGAATTTTAAAATGTTATCGAAGAGAAGAGATGGTTCTTGCCTGTGTTGTGTGTGTGTGAGAGAGTGAGTGAGTGAATGAGTGAGTGAGTGACGGAGTGTGTGGGAAGACTTGGCTTGTCCTTGCAGGTGACTTCCCCCTCCCCTTCACTCTTCCCTCTTCCCTGCTGCAGCTGCAGTGGCCACTCCCTGGGCAATAGGAAAGGAGCCATAACAATACACCAAGGTGGAGAGCCCCGCTAACAAACAGGCTCTTAATAATGCACAGCTACAAAAAACAGAGGGACCACCTCTAAGACAGCTTTCACAGTTTGTGGGACTCGGTCCCATCACTCCAAGAAGAGGCTTCCCAAGCCCAAATTCTAGACAAAGCCACAGAGTATTTCTGGTATATGCGAAGGAAAAACCACATACACCAGAGAGATATTGATGATGTCAAGCAGCAGCATACTCTTCTAGAGCAGCAAGTCTGTGCACTGGAGAAGGTGAGGTCAAGTGCCCAACTACAGACCAAATACCCCTCCTGAGACAATAGCCTCTACACCAACACTAAGGGCAGCGCCATCTCTGCCTTGGATTGGGGCTGGGACTGCAGCTCTGAGTGCAGGAAGAAGCTTTTGATGGACAGCTAAGCTCCGCGGGGCAGACCAGCAACAAAAGCTGTCTCTTCTGTCGCCTCACTTTTCAGTTCGTCCTTAGAGCCCTCAGACCATTTAAGAGGCTATTTTTCCCTCTTTCTCTCTTTTTTAATTTTACTTTTACATGGAAGCTCTTGGACAACAGCTCTCCATCTCCTGCCCCATTCCCACTACTTTTTAAAATGTCCCCCTTCGGATATTCCCTGTCTCCACCAGGGATTTTTAAATCAAATCACCCCAACTTGGCAGCTTTTTCTGTGGAGGACAGACTGCTGGCAGGACACAAATCTGAGCACGTGGTGTCCTGACCACTCACCCACTTCTCCAGCTCTGCCCAGCCTCTCCTACCCAGCGACCTTGACCTCTGTTTGACGGACTTTGTGAATCTGTGGACTGCTCTACTTTAAGGGGACGAGTGGTTTAAGAAGTAATCAGAATTACCCTCTCTTTTTTTAAAAAGATGTTTTTCCCCTAAGAAGCTATTTATCGCTCCTATTGAAAGATCAGATCCTTGAAGAAGTTCAAGGTATGAAAGCAAGTGGGGACAGATTTTGTAGCGCAGTTTTGGCCTCTTTCACTCCCACTTCTCCTGCTGACAACAATGTGGTTAAGTGTGGGGGACGACAGCAGTGAAGTGGTAGCAGCCAGAGGGTGCTAGGGGATGGGACAAGGAGGAAGGATCGGGTGGGGCGGAGGTTTTGTACTGAGGGCTAGTGGTGATGTTTTGATATTTATTTCCTGCTACTAAAATTTGAATCTGAATGAATTGTGTCTATTTCTGATGATGTTATTGCAAAGCAACAGCTTCCTAAAGTAATGATCAAATCTTCCTTTCTTTCCATGTGTATTTGTAAGAAATAGAGCCAACTGATTCTGTATGTAAATACCAAGAGCAAATTACCTGGTACTAAACCCACACCCCAATGCGGCTCCTTGCCCATCCTCACCCACACTCTTTCCAACGGTCCTGGAACCTGTCCCCATTGTGTGATCCAGATCCTGGTTATGGCTGCCATCGGTAGATCCCAGTGAAGTGTTTTGTGTGTTTAGGCCCCATTTTTTTCCCTACCCTTTCTTGGCATCTGCCGGTTTCTGGTGTACATTCTATAGTCTCAGTCCATGTTTGATTCCATTCCACGGAAATAAAATAAATAAAATAAAACACACTGCTGAAGAATTGTCTTGCAAGTTAAGGCTTCTCCCTTTACTACAAGACTCTAAAAAGAAGAAAAGAAAAAGAAAACACCTGTTTGATCCTTCAAAAACCAAAAATAAAAGAAAATAAAATGTTACTGAAGTCCAGCTTATTATCTATCTTTCATGGATCATGCCTTTGGTGTTA
>NW_011890144.1:6115-6998 GCF_000151845.1 Pteropus vampyrus
TGTTTGATCCTTCAAAAACCAAAAATAAAAGAAAATAAAATGTTACTGAAGTCCAGCTTATTATCTATCTTTCATGGATCATGCCTTTGGTGTTATGTCTAACGAGTCATCATTTAGGCTTAAGCCACTTAGGTTTAGTCTTTTATGTTATCTTCTAGGAGTTTTATAGTTTTGCATTTTACATTTAGGTCTATGATCCATCTGAGTTAATTTTTGAAGAGTGTAAGACCTGTGTTTAGACCCATGTTTTTGCATGTAGATGTCAAGTTGTTCCAGCACCATTTGTTGAAAAGACTATTTTTGCTCCATTGTGTTGCCATGCTACTTGTCAAAGATCAGTAGACTATATTTATGTGTTCTCTGGGCTCTGTTCTGTTCTTTTGATCTATTTGTCTGTTCTTTCACCAATACCACACTGTCTTGATTACTGCAACTTTATAGTAAGTCTTGCAGTTGGGTAGTGTCAGTCCTCCAAATGTATTCTTCTCCTTCAATGTTGTGTTGGCTGTTCTGATTCTCTTGGCTCTCCATGTAAACCTTAGAATGAGTTTGTTGACATCCATAAAATAACTTGCTAGAATTTTGATTGGGATGTCATTGAATCTATACATCGAGGTGGGGAGAACTGACATCTTCACACGTTGGAAATAGTGACATCTTCCTATCATGAATATAGAATACCTCTTCATTTATTTAGTTCTTCAATTTCATTTATCAGAGTTTTTTAGTTTGTCTTGTATAGATCATGCACATATTTTGTTAGATATTACCTAAGTATTTCATTGGGGGGCACTAATGTAAATGATAATGTGTTTCTTACCTCAAATTTCATTCGTTCATTGCTGGTATACAGGAAAGCAATTGAGCTTCATATACTAACCTT
>NW_011890145.1:0-3336 GCF_000151845.1 Pteropus vampyrus
CTCTCGGGGACTAGGAGCTTGCTCATTCACCCCGTCGTTTCCATGGAAAGTCACACTCAGGGCGGATTTTCACGCGTTTGCTCCCCAGCTGCCCACTTAAAAGAAAGCATGCGTGGTTTCGTTCATTCGGACCGTGTCTCCGTAACGGGACCGCTGGGTGCTGCCTGAGCCCGGGGACCGCAGCCACACCCTACCGCCCGGCCAGCTGCTTGACCGAGAGTGAACCGGCCCGCAAATGGCCACGCCACACACAGCTGTCACGAGGCACACAACGGAGCCGCGGCTCCTGACACCTGGAGAGGACACAGCGCCTGGGAGCGTCCGGTCCCGCTGGACGGAGCGAGCCAGCGACACTGGGGACGGCAGGCCCATGACCCGAGGCTCAGCCGCCCGAGCCGAGCTCGCGGCCGAGGGTGCCGGGCCCGGGCACCCACCCAGGGCCTCTGCGGGTGTTTGCTCACCCCTCAGGCCGGCGGGGTCTCCTTCTTGGCTCCCCCAGCCCCATTGTTGTTTGTTTGTTTTTTAACATGAGGGAGGGAGAAAAAAACGGAAAAGCAAACGCAGTATGTCAGACGGCGTTCGTAAACGAAGCTTCGAAGGCAGAGGTGAGAGCCGGTGTCAGCCCTGCTCCCCGGGCGGGAAAATGAAGCGGACGTCCGTCCACGTAGCCAACGATCTGCCATGTGGCAAAGCCGGGCCGCGCCGGCTCCTGTCACCCCCTCGGCGAGGCGTTTGGGAGAATTACTGCTTCAAAGCTTCCGAAATAGACTTCTGCCGCCGTAATTCCGTTTCTGAATGTTTTCTCCAGGACAGAGAAGCACGTAAAACAAACGCGGACTCGAGAGAGAGACAGACTCGAGAGAGAGACAGACAGACCGCCAGCCACAGAGACGAGTGGCAACAGGGGCCTCTCTCACCGGGCGAGCGTGACACGGCCCGAGTGACAGCATCGGGGCTGCATCCAGGGCAGCATCCGTGTCCAACACGGAGGAGCACAGGGTGGGCACGTGGGCCACTCCCCAGGGCGTTTCTAGAATGTTCTACCTGCCCCTGCTTATGTAATTGTCCCTCTAGGATCCGTGCACTTCTCCAGAAGCCCCCAGCCCCGCCCCGGCAGGCTCCCGTCCCCCTGGCCACCAGGCGACAGCTCTCCTGGCCGTGTCCTCGGGCTCGGCTCTGCTCACCGGGCCCTGGTCACCCACGAGGGCGGAGGGCCTGCGGCTAAGCCGTAGGTGTCCCTCTCCGACATCCCAGCAATGGGCAGCGGTCCGAGTGTCACCGGAGGAGTTGGGACATGAGCTCCCGCTCAGCGCTGCTCTGCCATTCGTGGGAAGGGGTGGGCCTCCCTGGGAGGGTGGGGCCACACCTGGCCTCCCGACCCGTCCGCCCGGGCGGCGGATGGGGTGGCACCTCGGCTCACTGAGGACGGTTCAAAGTCTCCCCTTCACTGAAGGTGCCCCTGCCTGGGTGCTACAGACCGCCTGCTCACGCCGAGGCCGCCCCCGCACCCCGCAGGTGACGGATTTGCCTGCTCGGGACTGGAGGACTAAGAAGGGGACCCACCATCCTGACCCCAAGGCCCCTACAGGTCACTGGGGGGAAAGGCACCAGAGCCAAGCCACCTGGGGGTGCCAGCCCAGCGCCTCTCCGAGATGCGGGCCGGACGCACGTCCTTAGGCGCACGTAATCAACGTTCAGCTAACAGTTTGTCAGGAGCCAGCTCGTCGGGGCCAGCAAAGGCCCGTGAGAAGAAGACAGACAGACGGACAGCGAGCCCGGGACGCGCTGTCCTGCGGCTCCTGGGTCCCCAGTCCCGGGCTGGTAAGCAAAGCGGGTCCCTGGACAGACCATTGGTGTAGCACCTCGTCCCTTCTCAACAGGAACCTCAGGCAGGTCGAGAGGCCCAGAATTAGTCACAAGTCTGGCCCCGTGCAGGGCTCACGTCTGCAAACACGCGTCCTGGGAAGGTGGCGTGTGTGTGCCCGAAAACCTCATGAAGATGCAAACCCTTAGCGCTGGGCTTGAGGCTAATGACAGAGAAAAGGGTCATTTAATTGTCCCCGAGCTGGGGTCAGTGGGCTGCGTGATGTCTCCACTAATTGTCTCGCAGCCCACGCGGCTCCAGCCACCCAGGGTCAGGATTTCCAGCGTGTTATTCTGGAGCATGGTCCCCTTGGCTGGTTAATTATGCAAAAAGCTTTCATTTTTAAGCCTTCCCGGTTTGACCGTTTGTGTTGGATGAAATCCGCAAACCATGGACAAATCGTTCATATTAAAATAGACTGGCCACCGACTCAGCAGCCAGCAGCCAAGTACGGGCTGAGCGTGAGCCAGAAGTAGGAACTTTGGCCTGGCTGAGAAGGCGACCCTTTGAGGAGTGTAACTATTTGTTTTTATGAAACCACAAGGCCCGCGTTCGCTTTTTCCAGTGGTGAGGATTTGTGTGACTGGGGGTGCGCAGTGCGTGGTGTGACCGTGGACGCAGACAGCAGGACCCGGTGGAGGTCCTGGGCTCCAGGACGCCCTCGGGCGGCCGTCCCCGTGGACGGGGGTTTGCAGGAGCCCGGCCCGAGGGGCCTCCTCCATGTCAGGTGCAGAGAACTCGCGTTTGGGAGCCGGCGGGTCCAGGCTGTGTGGTGGTTCAGCTGGGGGCGACGTCTGGGGGCAGTTTTGATTGTCGCAGCTGGGAGGAGACGCCGTCATGTGGTGGGCGAGGCCGGGACGAGATGCAGGACAGCCCTGATGTCTTCCTCTGCGTTGTCACTGTCTCTGTCCAGCGAGCGACACTGAGTGGAGGACGTCCGTCGGGGGTGGAGCGGAGCAGACGCGCCCCGCCGTCCACAAGCTGACGGCGGCGTCGCGGAAGGCTTCGGCGGGGTGACACGGAGGTGCCCTGTCCCCGGCCGGCGTCCGCCCTGGAAGTTCTCCAAGCAGGCACGCAGGCGTGAGCAGGGGTTCACTACGTCGGTGTGTACAGTGTGCAAAACTTGGGGGAACATCCACGCACTCCCAACAGGGGAGCGTGAACAGTTCAGACGTGGGGACACTGCCCGGCACCTACGGGACGAGGTGGGTGCGCTCACCCTCGCGTGAGTGTGTCTGACGTGGTGTGACGTGAGACAGCAAGGTGCGGGGCGGGTAGCGTGTTCAAAACACAAGCCCTACCCCACCTCCGGATGCGGCAGGCCGACCCGCCAACCCCTGTGGCGAACTCCCACGGAGATGGGAACACGGCGCAGGCTTCAGACGGCGGCCACGGGCAGCGCCGGGCGGGAACGGCAGAGAAACTGACACCAGCGCCACAACGCGGGGGCGGGGCGTCTGTGCACGTGCGTG
>NW_011890145.1:3789-4462 GCF_000151845.1 Pteropus vampyrus
ATCCAGTGTCCGCGCCCAGATGCCACGATTGACATGTCATCGCAACGACTCCTGTCCCCCGCTTCACACCGATCAGCCGTCCTCCGCCACTTTTCTGTTTTTCACATGTAACCTGCTTGTTCGGCATATCTGTTGTTTCCAGCCCCTGCTCGACGGCGAGGCCGTGGGGCTGGGATCCCCGTTTTGTTCAACGATGGGATCGCGTCTGCCCAGAGCAGGGACCCATCAGATGGCACGAAAATTTGTTGAACTAACAGATGAGTAGAAAGAGTGTATATCGAAGCAAAGCGATGCGGTGGGGCGGGGGGGCCCAAAACACTTACTCTTACCAAAGCCGTAAACCAGGGAAGACAAAGATCTTAAAAATAGTCAGAGAGAAAAGACGGCCCCCCCAAAGGAACGGTTCCGCTGACGGTAGACTGGTCGCAGCGGCAGCAGAGGCCACGCCAGCGACACCACCGCCAGCCGCGGGGACCGTCCCATCCACGCAGAGCTCAGTGAACCAGACGCTTCTCAGCAAACAAGAAACGAAGCATTTCCACGGAAAGACCGCGTACGGGAACACGTGGGGAGCACGCTCAGGTACGGGACGGGGGTCTCCGCAGGACAGCCGGACGCACGGGCTGTGGCGCTCGGCGTGTTTCCACACAGAGAATGTCCCAGGCCGTCTGCT
>NW_011890145.1:4512-5122 GCF_000151845.1 Pteropus vampyrus
CGCCCGCAGGAAGCAGAGGCTGGACAGCCCTGGAAGAAACCCTGCCGCCGCCACACGGGTCCCCGCAGGCCGAGAGCAGCCTTGGTGACAGTGACAGGCTGCTCTGTTCCAGGCGTCACTCCGGAGAGCCACCTCGGCAAACACAGGCAAACTCGAGGAGCCCCTTACGAAGCAGCGGCCCTCGCCGTTTCTGTGTCACAGACGTGCAAACTGGGGCACGGAGAGTTTAGACCTCCAAGGTCACACAGCCAGTTGGCGGCAGAGCCGGCCCGACACCCAGCCCTCCGGCCCAGCGGGTGCTCTGAGACCCAGGAGCCAGAACGCCATCGCGGAAAACGCGGAAAACGCGGAAAATGCGGAAAACACGGAAAACACAGAAAACCTGGAAAACGGCCACGGGGGCGACGGGGCAGCCGCCCAGGCGCAGACACACGGAGCGGTCTTGACCCGCGAGCGTCCGCCTCGTCAGGCGGTCACTCCGGCCCATCCACCGTGAACGAAGCAAAGCGCCTGCCCCCAGGACACTTTGCCCTGAGTGGGACACGGAGTGAATATGCTGCCTGCAGCTCGCCAGGGGCGGGAAGCGCCAGGGAGTAAACGGGACGGTGGC
>NW_011890145.1:5936-6535 GCF_000151845.1 Pteropus vampyrus
CCGTGCCGGGGCGTCTGCTGCAGGGCGGCCCCCCTCCTTCTGCAGCCGGGCGCCTTTCCTCGGCCACGGCGACCGTGTCTCCGTGGTGTCACTCTATGCTCTGAACAAGCAGCAGTTATACAAAATCGTCACCGGGGCTGCGGACAAGGAAGGCTCTGAACCCCGTGACGCTTCCGTCCTGTGAAGGGACTTTGTCAGCGAGACTCAGGCCTCCTGCACCTCGCCGCCGAAGCAGCCGACGGGGGGAGAATAGCAGCCCGCCCTGCCCCCCACCCGCCCCCCACCAGGGGAGCCCGCCCCCCGCGAGAGCCCAGGTCCCCTCTGCTCTGCGGTGCCCTACGTCTTACCTGGGCAGGTACCGGGGTCAACGCTGCCTGCGACCTCGGTCACACGCCGCCGAGTGCTAGTCCCGGCGTTGCATGCCACCGTGGACCAAACGTTCGTGTCCCCCCGAAGTCACGTGCTGGGGACCTCACCCCCCACGTGATGGCGTTCGGCGGCGGGGCCTTTGGGAGCCCACCTGGCTCACGCGCTAAGCCACCTCTCCCGGGCTGTCCTCCAATGGACTCGAAGGTGATATCTGGACCTCCGTCCTCACA
>NW_011890145.1:6795-10125 GCF_000151845.1 Pteropus vampyrus
AGTAAACGGGACGGTGGCCGAGGACGCAGAGCCACTCGGGGGAGGCCCGACACGGGGAGTCCCGCTGGAGCGAGGGACCGACCGTCCCCCGCGCTGAGAGGGAGGACGCTGGGGCAGCGGGCGGGATGGCGGGAACGGACACGGGGGAGGGCACGGGAGCCGCAGGTGAACCACGGGCTCTTCCCAAATGACCCAATGTCGTCGCCAAAATTTAAGATCCAAAGTTAAGACGCCAAAGGAGGAAACGGGCAGCTGGAGGAGAGACCTAGACGCGAACTCAGCTGGCGAGCGGAGGTTTAAAAGAAAAGCTTTCGAGGAGCAGCGAAGAGCTGTGGGGACGGGAGGAAGGGGCCCCGCAAATGCCTCGGGTCTCCAGAAACGGAGCAGACGAGGGAGAGGGCGTGGGAGAGGAGGGGAAGGGGCGAGCTTCCAGAACCTGCTGACCCCGCAGCTCCAGGGAGCGCGGGTCCCAGGAAGTGGATCTCCATGTGCCACCCGTCCGGGAGCATAGAGTGACACCGCAGAGACACCGTCACCGTGGCCGAGGAAAGGCGCCCGGCCGCAGAAGGAGGGGGGCCGCCCTGCAGCAGACGCCCCAGCACGGCGGCCCCCGGAGGGAGCGAAGCCCGTTAAACACGTTCACCCACAAGGAAGAGGTCGAACCGAAGGGAGGCGACCCGGGGCTGCGTCTGAACAAGCAGCAGTTATACGAAATCGTCACGGGGGCTGCGGACAAGGGAGGATCTGAACCCCGTGACGCTTCCGCCCCGTGAAGGGACTTTGTCAGCGAGACTCAGGCCTCCTGCACCTCGCCGCCGAAGCAGCCGACGGGGGGAGAATACCAGCCCGCCAGGGGAGCCCGCCCCCCGCGAGAGCCCAGGTCCCCTCTGCTCCGCGGTGCCCTACGTCTTACCTGGGCAGGTACCGGGGTCAACGCTGCCTGCGACCTCGGTCACACGCCGCCGAGTGCTAGTCCTGGCATTGCATGCCACCGTGGACCAAACGTTCGTGTCCCCCCGAAGTCACGTGCTGGGGACCTCACCCCCAACGTGATGGCGTTTGGCGGCGGGGCCTTTGGGAGCCCACCTGGCTCACGCACTAAGCCACCTCTCCCGGGCTGTCCTCCAATGGACTCGAAGGTAGTATTTGGACCTCCGTCCTCACATGAGCTTTATTTCAGAATGGGCCAGGGACCGAGTGGGAAAGAGAAAGGCCGTATATTGGGAGCCCCTCGGAGACCCCGTGGTGAGGATCTTAGGGGCACATCGAGAACTAAACTCCTGGGGACAGCGGCCTGCGAGGCGAGAAGGGGCCGTCGCAGACAGCGCGTTGGACGCGGCACCGTCGGGGCAGAGGGAGGCGCGGGGTCACCGGAGCCTAGAATCCAGTGTCCACGCCCAGATGCCACGATTGACATGTCATCGCAACGACTCCTGTCCCCCGCTTCACCAGCCTGGGCCCTGGGCTGCCGTCCAGCGGACAGAGGCGAAGTCAAGGGCTTGGGCCTCTTTGCCCCTCTAGCTATGACGGCTTGTGTTCAACCCGCCCCTGGGAGCCCCCTCCCAACCACACCCCCAGACCTGGGGCTGCTCCCCACTGTCCACCCTCCCGACTGGAACCCCTATTTGGGCTCGACCCCAGCTCACCATGTCACCCTCTTTCTATGGTGCATACGCCTTACTTACCACGGCCACCAACGCGCTCGCCGGTGATTGCTCGCTCAGCCCGAGTAATGCTGTCATCGACAGCCTGGGCCAGGGGAGGCCCCACAGGCGGTCCACGCCCCCGCGGGCTGGAGTCCGTCAGGGCTGGAGACGTGAGGCCTGAGGCAAGACCAGACGTGCGTAGCGAGGCCACCCGCGTGGGCGCACACTGCTTCCTGTCGCTCCTGGTGAGGGGTAGGAAGACCCCACTGGGCAACTAAACTCGGTGGCCACACCAGCCGCCTGGGACCGAGTCAGTCCCCTCGGGAAAAGACCCAAACCCAGCACAGCAGCTACCTCGGGCCGTCATGCGGCTACGTCTGCAGGTCCCCTGGCACCCTGCAGGGTCCGGCTGGCTTGCGTGTGCCAGACGGGTGAATTAGACGGGAGTCTGACAGAGCCGCCCTGCACCTGTTTTTAAAGGTGGTTGTCAACCCCCAGGACACGTTTTTGATGTGTTACCTTGACCAGAGGGGCCATCGTTCCAGACTCCCCCTCTGCCTTCCTCGGCATGAGAGCTCCCAGCCCGCACCGGGTGGGCCGCGTTCTCTGACGGCTCCTGGCAGGGAGGGAGGGGGCGACGTGTTCCTCGCTGTGGAGACGATGGCCGATGGCCGGTCTCCGCCCTCCGGTCTCCGCCCTCCAGCCTCCTTCGGACTGGAGTGTCCTATCCTCAGCTGCTTTAACCACATGGTCAGGGGACAGCTGGCCTTGCTGCCCTGGACCCAGTTCCATCCCCTCGGCGACTTTGCATCTCTCTGCCACGACCTAGGACTTGATGACGGGAGAGCCAGCCCCTCAGATAACAGGCTCGTTTCCGCTGTGCCCCATTTCAGGGGTCACCTTTGCTGGAACCACGCCCCGCCCCCCGGCAGTCCTTACTTGCTGACGGCAGTAGAGACGAGAGGAGGGGTGTCCCAGGGGAGCCAGCCCACCAATAGGAGCGGGGTGGCCGGCGCTGACCAGCAGGCCTGGGGTGCAGAGACCGACCCACCCCCCCCGGCTCCTCCAGACTCTGCCGCGTGGCCCATCTGCTCCTGCTTAGCCACCCGGCTGCAGCGGCTGCTTCAGCCAAATGTGGATCAGAGCGATTACCTGGGTAATCGCTCTGATGAGAGCCCGGAACGAAGCACCCGGACAGCCTCGCCCTGAAACCATTAAAGGGGTAACCTGCCCGGGTCCCGCTCCTTGGGGCTCTCGCAGCTTCCCCGGTGGTCCCCACAGGCCTCCCGGGGGCACCCGGACCCCTGACGCCAGAAGGAACAAGAGAACGCGACGTCAGGCTTTAGGGTACGGCCGCGGGTTTGGGGAGGGCAGCATCCGCGACGGCACTGGACACACGCGTGCCGTGCGTTGGTGCACAGAGCCCCGCGTCAGACGCCCGGCGTGGAATCCTGGATCCACCACTTAGGGCGGCGAAGACGTGACTGGGTCACTCGTCCCTCCAGAAATCGTGTCTAGGACGTTTCGAGGGTTAAATGAGATACTACGTGAATATAAGTTTGGACAGATCCCAGCACATGCGCACGGCACGGCATTCGATTCGCACCCACCACAGAGGGCTGACCGCTCCCACACGCCCGTCCGTGTGGGTCACGCAGCTGTGCCCTCTGGAACGCACGGCCCC
>NW_011890145.1:11430-11901 GCF_000151845.1 Pteropus vampyrus
GGCCCCGAGCTTTGGGAATACAGGCGGAGACGCTGTGAGTCTCTAGGAGACGGGCCCGGGGGCCATGGCGACAGGGGCCACGCCGGCCTGACCTCTGCCCCGCCGCTCCCGGCGCTCACTCCCCGCCTCTGACTTTCCCTCTCTGCCCGCGAGCGCGGCTGGTCCTGGCCTGCGCTGCTCTCGAACGAACGGATAAAACCTTCGAGCCGCGAGAAGCGCGTCCTGCGTCTGCATTTCCCCGGCAGACGCCGCCTGGTGCGTGACGTCACGACGGGATGCGACGGGCTCGACGTGCTCTCAGCGCAGGAAGCCGGCGTGAACGAGCCTGGCGTCTGCTTTCCGCCGGCTGGCTCGGCCCGACAGCGACTCCGTTTCGATGAGACCGGTCACGGGCTCTCATTGTATTCCAGGACATCGCCGAGACCAGCGTTACTCCACGCGCTCCTGGCGGTGTCCCCGGTCACGCACCTC
>NW_011890146.1:0-1632 GCF_000151845.1 Pteropus vampyrus
ACACAAGCTTCCAACCCGTAACTGTCAGAGACAAAGAGTTCTAAGAAAAGTCTGATTTCCTAGTCAATAAACTGGGGTAAAAGTGGCCTTAATAGAACAGGAAACATTTTGGCAGTATCTTCCCCACTCCACACTAACACCAATGGAAAGACTGTACATATCCCCGACCCCCAGGTTTTAGTGAGGCAAAGCAGGGAGCTGATGTTCACCCTATCCACCTTCTAGTTTCCCTGCCAGGGTAGTGTCAGTGGGGTCTGGTGGGGAAATGATCTTCCACTGTCATCTGGTAGCAATGAGATAATGAGGGAGAGTAGGTGGAGCTAATGGGATTCTGCTCTTTCCAAAGCTACACCTGTAAGGAGCTGAGCTTCCACCTTAACTATACAACGATAAAGCAGTGTGAACCAACTCTCTACTGCCCCCTTCCCTAGTGGCAGTGGGGCCCAATAAGAAGCTGAGCTTACTTGGAAGCAAGGAGTCAGTGTCACACTGTCACTGAGGAGGAGACAACAGGGTAGCGAGGGAAGCTGAAATTCTGTCTCACTCATCTGCAAGGTAGCAGTTGTGAGTCAGCACTCCATTTTTGCCAGAGTTGTGTCAATAGTGCTCAGCAGGAAGCTGAACATACACACTCACGTGGTGGTTGCAGCCACACCTCAACAGGGGAACTTCCTTCTAAATAAAATTGAATATGATCCAGAGTCTTATAATATCCTTAATGTCTGTGATGCAATTAAAAATCACTTGTCACACCAAGCACCAGAAAAATTATACCTTCAATGAGAAAAGAAAATACATGTCAGCACCAAGAGGAATCACATATTGAAATCATCTGACAAGGATTTTAAGGCAGCCATCAAACAAATGCTTCATCAAGCAATCATTAATTTTCTTGACACAAATGAAAAACATAGGAAATTTCAGCCAATAGAAGTTATAAAAAATAAGTAAAAATGGGAGAACTAAAAGATACAATTACTGAAGTTAAAAAATAAAACAACTTTTTATATGGGCTCAATAATAGAGCAAAATGACAGAGGATGGAATTAGTAAACTGGAATAAATGAACAGAAATACCTGTTCTAAACAAAACGAATATGCCTCAGAAAATGTATAGAGCTCCATGGATCTGTGAGACAATCAAAACAATAGAACATTTACATTCTGGGAATCCCAGATGGAGAAAAGAAGAAAAGGGGAACTGAATAAGTATTTAAGGAAATTAAGAATGAAAGCTTCTCAAATTTGGAGAAGATATGGAGCTTCAGATTCAGGAAGCTGAGCAAACCTCAAACAGGATAAGCACCAAGAAATAGATACCAAGACATATGTAAGTAATGTTCTGAAAATTAAAAACAAAACAAGAAAATCTTGAATGTATTCAGGGAGAAAGGACACATTATTCATTGGATGAAACACTATGAAAGACAGCATGTTTCTCATATGAAACCATATGACCAGAAGGAAGTGGCACAATATTTTTTTTCAAGTACTAAAATCAAAGAATTGTCAACTGTAAGTTCTACATCTGAGCAAAATAGCCTTCAGGAATGAAAGGAAATAAAGACATTTTAGGCGAAGGAAAGAGAATTTGTTCTTAACAAATATATTTTTAAGTAATAGCTAAAGGAC
>NW_011890146.1:3797-10444 GCF_000151845.1 Pteropus vampyrus
GCTGATGTCTGTAATAAACTCAGGGACCTAAGTTATATAGAAGGAAAATATGATGTGAGGAAACATATTGTCGGTTCTGTTCTGAAAATCTTGAATTGAATACTTGGAGGACATTCTGGCACTGGAAATGTTCCAGATGAAATTGGAGATTCTTTGTTGTTCGAGACAGGAATTGGAGAGTCATCCTTGGTAAGTGGTAGCTGAAGCAATAAAAATGAAAAAAAAAAAAGTTTCCTTTAGAAGTAGATAGACTGGAAAACATTCAGAAGAACGAGTGTGGAGTAGTCTCCGAGATAAGCCATATGGGTGCTGGTTGAGGATTACTTGGGTAAATGACTTTCCTACCCAAGGGTCTTTGTGTTACCTCAGAATTGTGCCTGGAATGCTCTCTACCCTGACCTTTATGTGCTTAATGGTTGCTGATCGCTGTTCTGTTCTCCATTTCAATATGTCACCTCTTCAGAGAGGGTGCCCCTGACTCCACAAACATAAGTAGTCATTTACTCTCACATCATAGAGATTTTAGGTGCCTGCTTCCATGTTATATTTCTCTTGTAGAAGAACCCTGGTGTATCATACGAATTTAGTCAACATGTATTGAATAAATTCTTGACTTCTGTATCACTTAACTTTCTATAGCTCACTTTATCTTTTAAGAATTCAGAATGAAAATTCCTAGTACGCAACTCATAAAGATTGTATGAGACAACTCTGTCTAACCTCAACATATGTCAGCAACATTATAGGTATTAGGCACTAATTTCTTGGCCTAACTCCTCTTGTACTCTTGGCACAAGACTACAGTGCAAATAGAAAACAGCAGCTCTTCAACTAACAATATATTTGTTTTCTTTTTGTCTTCTGTGTCTTTAATCTTTGTTCATCCACAGAATAATTTTCAGCCAGTGTTTATTTCTGGTGCACACTCTCCTTTTTCACTACAGATTTCTTACTATTTTTCTGTCCCTTCACCTTTAACAGTGACCGTGTTAAGATTAAAACTCTATGGAGTGTCTTCGTATCACTTTTCTGCCCTCACTCCTACAAGACTGGTTTAATGAATAATCAGAATAGAAATATGATTTACCAAGTTGACCTGAGGAATGTGGATTGATCTACTCAGTTCTGGACTTCAAAGCAAACCACATAACAAGTGTAACTGCTAGAAAATGTCCTGAAGATTTTTAGGGGAAAAAAAAGAACCATGGTGGATTAGAAATTATGACTAGAATATGCCACTCTAAAATGAGACATTAACTTCTTATGTTACACATCTGGAAAAGAACATCAAAAGAAATTCTCAAGAACTTAAAAATTATTGATATATATTAAAATCTAATGATATTTTATATCTCCGGCTCCAGTTGTTACTGTGGTTAGGAAACCAGCAGAAAGTACAACATATTAAATTCATTTATGGGGTCTAGTCTTTGTGACAGTTATCACCTTTAGAGCCACTTCAGGGTGGTACACTGAGAAAAGAAGAATTGCACTGAAAAAGTCAAAGTTCTTTTGGAAAATTTCGCTGATCTTCCTAAAATTTTAAAAATATTCCTGTTAAATGATTAAATTATTTAATCATTCAATCAATAGTTTATTAAGCACTTCTGAGTACCATAGTACCATTAGATTTCAAAAAGTATTTGAAATATGTAGCATTGCAAAATCCAGTGGGTCAGAACAAAGCAATTTTTTTCATATTTTTCTGCTTATGTGAAGGTCCTCACTGGAAAAGAAAGAGTTAAGAGTTCTCTTGTGAGTATAATCCAAGAAGATACTTATGGCCACTCTATGTCATTTATATAGATACTCATACTACAATCATTTTCATTCTTCTGACTCCTGAACTTGACTTCAGTCAGATGCATTTGCTTTCCCATAAGAGTTGCTTTAAACTTGGTTCCTTGATTGAAGTCTAGGTGACATCAGTGCATAAGGATATTTTTACAGTCATATCAGTAATCTCGAGAACCCCTGCACCATTGAAAGAAAGTTCCTGCAGGCATCAGGCAGATGAGCAATCATACCACGGTGAGCACATTCCTTCTGTGGGGTATCTCCTGTTTCTCAGAACTGCAGAGTCTCCTTTTTGTAATGATTTTCTTCTGCCATGTGACCATGCTAGTTGCAAATATGTCCATAATGGTGGGCATTGAGTTCAATCACAACATTTATACCCCATGTACTTTTTCCTATCTAGCCTGTCCTTTTCAGAAACTTGTACCACTGAATATTAGCGGACTTGCTATCAGACAGCAAGACCATTTTTCTTCCTGAGTGAGCCACACAGATGTTTTTCTTCTTTGGCTTGGCAGGTGATAACTGCTTCATCATGGCTGCCATGTCCTATGACCAGTACACTGCCATTCACAACCCGCTGCACTAAACCATGCTCATGGCTCACAGAATCTCCTTTTAGCTCAGGAGGACCATTTGGACAGTTGGGTTCCTGGTTTCTCTGTACATTATAATTTGACATCTGTATATTCTATCGTGAGATTACCACGCAAAGTCCAGTTTCCTTCAGCTACCATATATTTGATCTTCATTACCCACTTAACCCTACCCCTACCGCCTTATATTTGACTGCATTTACTCCATCTGCCTCCCCTCTCCTCACCTACCTTCTACCTTCTGGGAACCACTAGTCCATTGTCCATGTCCCTGAGTCTCTGTTTGTTTGTCCTGTTCATTTGTTACTTTTAGGTTTATATCCCACATATAAATGATATCTTGTGATTTTCTACTTCTTCTATTTAAGGATTTAAGAGAAGACCAAATGATTTATTCCTAGAGTTTGTATGTTAGAGATCGAAGGAAGAATGATGAGTGGCAAAAAGAAGCAGGGCCCATGTTCAAGACTTTGTAAGCCATGATAAGAATTCTTTCTTTATTCTAGGATAGTTGGCGTGATATTAGCAAAGGAACTAATCTAGATTTATGGTTTTGATTGATGTATGGATAATGATGGTAATAGAATACAAAAGGGAAGAAAAAAGAAATTAAGTTTGTATCAGGATTCTCTAGTGAACCAGAACGAATAGGAGAGAGAGGGGGTAGAGGGGGTGTGGTAAGGTGGGTTCTGGGGGTAGAGGGAGATTGATTGATTGATTGATTGATTGATTTTAGGGAATTGGCTTAGATGGTTGTGGGACCTGGCACTTCCAAAATCCAAAGGCAGTTCAGCAGAATGAAAACTGAAGTAAGAGTTGGTGTTGCAGTGTTGACCTCTAAGACTGCCAGGAGACAGAGTCTTTTTCAGGAGACCTCAGTGTTTTTCCTTAAGGGTTTCAACAGATTTATTGAGGGCCACTCACATTGTGGAGAGTACTCCCCTTTACTCAACCTACTGATGTAAATGTTAATCACAGCTGAAAAATACCCACACAGCAAAATCTACACTGGTGTTTGACCAAACAGCCAGTCACCATAGTCTAGCTAGCCAATTTCACACATAAAATTTGCTATCACATGAGTACTACTGCAATGTAAATGTATGAAGTAGTAGCTTGAAATAGAATGGCTGACAATTAAAATGAAGGCAAGTAGAGAATAAATATTGCATTCAGAATGTATAGAACCTTGTTATTTAATGTTGACATGTGGAAGGGATGAAAGAAATTACTATCAGGATTCTGAATCAATAAATTGAGTAATGGTGCCTTTTACTGGAATTGAAACATTGGAAAAAAGGAAGATGGGAGTTGAAAGAGGTAATTAGTTTAATTTTAAGCAATTTATGCTGGAAATTCAATAGACAAAAAATATTTTTATCTAAAACACTAAATAGAAGATAAGGAAAGAGACATAAATGTGGTAGTTCTCAGTGTATAGAGGTAAATTCAACTTCAAAGGGGAAACCCAATTTTGTTCCCTCGAGCTTGCTTAATAGAATATGACCATAAACCAGTCACTCCAAGAGCTTGTTTGCTCAGTCTCTGAGGATATGAGAACCATGCTTATTCCCATAGAGAAGTCACTGTTTTGACCTGACAGAAGAATTCACAGGTTAGTCAAGAGCAGTTATTCTGTTCTTTAATGTAGTCCTCTATAACTAGACTGGAGCCAGAGATATCAGACATATAGGTCAGAGTTTACGGGTTCACAGAGCCCAACCCCAGCAGAAAACCTTCTTGAAAGAAGAATGTCTTTAGTAATTTTACTGTCTTGTTCTTATGGGTCATTTCTGCTCAGAATGTATTGTCATGGCTGTAATTATGATGCTCTATTTCAGGTAAGCTGCTGCTGTTGAAAGTAGCTGCAGTTTGCAGGTACAATAACCTTAACTTATGATAGAGAATAACTTTGGAAAAAAATAAAATTTTAAGTAATTTTTCAGCAGATTAAGTATTTTTTTATGTTAAATAATTTGTGTTTCTATTTATAAACTTATGTTAATTTTATTAGCGGAAACTGATGATGGGCCTCTGATTTACTATTGGATATCAGAAAATCCACCCTCTACTGCTACTTAAAAGCTCCACACTGGTTAATTATTGATATATTTTGACCACAGGCAATTTTATTTTATTATTATATTTATGTATAGTATCATATCAATTTCTACAAAATAATAGGTTTCACTAAGAAAATACCTTTTTGTCAAGCACTCTCTTCAGAGTCCCCTTAATCTCATTGTTCCTGAGGCTGTAGATGATGGGGTTTAGCATGGGAATCACCACATTGTAGAACACAGACACCATCTTGTTTTGGTCAGTCGAGTAGCTGGACTTGGGCATCATGTAAATGAATATTATGGTCCCATAATACAGAGTGAATGCTGTGAGGTGGGCACTGCAGGTGGAGAAGGCCTCGTGGTAACCCTCATTGGAGCGCATCTTCAGGATGGTGGTGAGGATGTAGATGTAGGGGGTGGCTATGATAAACACTGACCACAGTGAGGGATCCAGCTGTAAATGACGGGAAGACCGTGGGGATGCGGCTATCATAACAAGAGTTCAAGTAAAGGAGCAAAATCACAGAAAAAATGATTGACTCGATTTGGCCCACAAAAGATTAAAAAATAGAAGGTAATAGTAAAAGAGGAAGCATTAATAAAACCACCTACATAAGCCACTATGAGAAATTGAACACACACTTGTGTGGACATTTTGGTGGAATAAAGCAGTGGGTTGCAGATTGCCACAAAGCGATCATATGCCATGATAGCCAGCAGGAAGCACTCAGCTGCCCCAAAGAATGCAGTTGAACCCAGCTGGGTACTACATCCGTAGTAGGAGATTGTATTTCTCTCCACCAGAAAGTTTTTAAGCATATTGAGTGTGAGAGAAGTTGAAAGGCATACGTCCACAAAAGCCAAGTGGCTCAAAAAGAAATACATAGGATGATGGAGCTGAGAAGAGATTCTGATAAAAATGATTGTGCTGAGATTGCCAGATATGGTCACCAGGTAGATACATAGGATGATCATAAAGAGTATGACTTGAAGGATTAGGTTGTCAGTTAAGCCAAGTAAAGTGAAACCTTTTACTGCTGTGTGGTTCCCATCCCTCGGGGAATCCATGAGGTAGCTCCTACCAGAGAACCTGTGGTGAAACATTACATTAAAGAAGTTGTAAATTTGATGGTTTCATTTTTATTAATACGCATAGAGGTTATTGTAAACAAAATAATTATTCAAGCTAAGTTAAAAATTTTTTTCCACTCTAGAGCCCAAAGTTTATATTTATGGATAATGAGTCTTGTATATTTTTTAGTTGTTTTTAGCAGAAGCACTAGAGGACATGCTTCAAATAATGAAGATATTTTTCTCGTTATATTATCAATTTTCAAAATGTACTTGAAGCGGCTTAAAATATAAACATTAAAAACATATGATTTATGAGAATACCAAATTGGAATGGATTAATGTATAAATGTTGTATTATATGACAGATAGTTGAGGAATAGCTAACAATTATTGAAACTTTACTAAATATAAGCACAGCGTTAAGAATTTTAGGTACATTGTTCTGTATTAATATCCATGAAATAATATTAATATCCATAAATAATTTCAGATGAAGAAACTGATTTGACATTGTTAAGTAATTTATCTAAATTTACATAGCAAGTGATGCAATCAAGTTGTGAATCTCAGGAATTTTGAATTCATTTCATTTTTTATGTAACTGAACCTGTTCTGCGTTGGTTCCTCTGTGCTTGCTCTGTCCCCTCTGCATGAGACGCTCCATGATTTGGGCCTCATCGTCATTGACTTTTATTAGCCGCTGCTTACAAAATGTTTTGTTAGCAGTTTAATTAATTAGGAAGAAATGCTTGTTTCTAGAAGGGATTAGAGACTGATGAAAGTTACCAGGTACAAAAATTATGACAGCACTTCAAGAAAAAGTAAATATTGCCATCTGGTGGTAACTATGGGTAGTTATGGGGCAGAATAGGCTGGTCTGTCTATTTATTCACTGATGTATCCCTAGTACCTAGTACCTGGCGCACAAGGCTCTCAATATGTATATATTGATACAGCAGTGAATAAATCAGATAAAAACCTCTGCTCTAATGGTGCTTATGTTTAAGCTATTTGGTGGAGGTACCATAGCAAAGTAGGGGTAACCAGAGTCAGTACCTTAATTAGGTAATGTTTGGGGGCTTGAAAAACCCAGTTACAGTCAGCCATGTCACTGTAG
>NW_011890146.1:12214-12691 GCF_000151845.1 Pteropus vampyrus
GGGAAGGGTGGTAGAGGGGGCTGCTCACTGCTTGCTGTCATAATATAGGTAGGGGCTTTCTGGGAAGTGCAGCTCCCCCTCAGGCTCACTGATCATAGGATCTTGCTCGCTGCTTGAGGCTGGGAGGAAAAGAAAAGAATCAGACTAACAGTGATTGCTAGTCACAACAGCCCTAGTTTTCCAGAACCAGTACAGACACTGGAACCTTCTCATTCTTCATTATGCATGCTTCTTTTTTTCACAAAATCTTTTCCTTGGCTCTATTCTTTTTTGGTGCCTTATTCTTTTTTATCCCTTTTAGATCTTGCTTAACCTCAAAATTCTATGATTTCTTCTTTTTCACTCTTCTTTCTCTGACCCCATAATTCCATTCTATAAATATAGGTAGTTCCCAGGTTCAATCCTTAGTTTTCATCTCTTTACAGAGCCCTCTGACCAGTCTCCTGGATATCTCCCCTTAAACTTAACATGCTACGA
>NW_011890147.1:0-305 GCF_000151845.1 Pteropus vampyrus
CTTTCTTGCTAATTTGGAGGTTCAGCTCATGCCACCTCATCCAGCTGGCCTTTCTGTACAGCTGTCCCTATGGAGCTAGTGTTTTCTGCTGGTTTGGAGGGGGCGGTGTCCCCAGTGCCCTCCTAGCCATTTGTGAATCCTCAGGGTCAAACGTGGTGTCCTCTGGACTTCTGCCCCTCAGCACCTGGCGTGCAAGCCTGGAACCCCTCCGCACCGAGGGGGATCAGGAGCTGCTGTGCGTGGAGCCAGGCCCAGTGTGTCCTTTGGTGCTGGGAAGCCACAGAGCCTCAAGGTGAATGCCAGGC
>NW_011890147.1:1950-3973 GCF_000151845.1 Pteropus vampyrus
GAGAAAGTGGAGGCTTTAGGGCCCACCGTTCACAGTGGCGCAGACAGTGTGGGACAGGCATTTGTCTGAGGCCGACCCGGTCACTGTTCTGTGCGCCTCCTCGGCAACACGGAAGGCTTTTGCTTCGTTTTGCTTGGCCTTAGGTTCTCGGCGCGCGTCAGGAACGGTGCCCAACGCTGCGGATGCGTCGCACTGAGTCCGCGGAACTCAGCTCCGTGTTCTTTCGTGAGACCCCCGCCCTTCTCTTTCCACACACCCAAGTTCTCTGTGGTCCAGGGTACTCTGGCCACCTGCCCGCAGGGATCTTGTCACGTCCCTCACTGGGACATGAAACGTCGTAGCAGAAGAAAGCAGAAAATGAGGGTTTTGAGTCACCATCACCGTTTTTCTACTGTGTGGTCACGGATGAGTTTCTTAAACCCTCAGCACCTTAGTTTCCCTAAACGTGCAGTGGGGTGAGCAAGGGAACACCCACCTGGTGTCTTCGCCGGGTCGGTGGCGGGATCGAATGTATTCGTGTCAGGGAAGTGCTTTGAGAATGAAGAAGCAGGAACCCAGTGGACATGGGAGATGGGGCTGATCACTCTTTGAATCGAGTTCAGGTTTCGTGTGCATTCAGCGGAGAGCAGACCCAAACTACAAAATCCAGCACAGGGGCGTGCGGCTGGAGCTCAGCAGTGCTTTGTTGCCTGAACAAGAGAGTGAATGAGCAGTGGGCAGTCAATCCCGGAATCACGGACTTGGTCCGGGATTTAGACTTTGAATTGTCCTTTGCGTGTGTTCAGCCCAGGACTGGACGCACAGGAGGCCATCGGAAAATAGTGGCAGGTTGATTTCTCTGTATTCTTCATATCCGAGCTGGAGATGGCGATTTTATTCCGGTCTCTGGATGTTGGTGGCTTTTTCTTTTATAGCAGGAAAGCGGGGTAAAGGAAGGCCAAAACGCTCAGCGCGGTTCCCGCCTCACCCGAAGCGGCGTGCGATCTAGGGCAGACAGGAAGACTGGCTTCGTGGTGGGACGTTTTGGGGCTGCTGCCTTCAGCTTTGTCTTAGAATGGCAGGACACCCGCCTTTCCTCTTCCCTGTCCCCTTCTTCGCCTTGGTTCTGTCACGTTTTTAGGGGCACTTAGTTGAAGCAGAGCCTCTCTGAATAAGTCAGGGGAGGACAAGTGTCATTTTGCTTCTGACAGTGAGATGAATTGCCATTTATTCTTTTCAACTGAGGCTGCCAGAAGCCCTAGGTGTTACTATGGAGTCTGTCACCCTCAGTCATGTGACCTTAGACAAGGCAGCTCATGGAGGGCGAGACTTAGAAGACTCTCAAGTCCCTCTTGGCCCCCAAACTCTGTGATTCTGGGAGTCCATAGTGGGTGTGTTTGATGGCCCCTGATTGCCAAGTCCTGAAGACACACAGAAGATTAAAACAGGGTCTTTCATCACAGTCACGAGTGGGACTTAGATATTGGCCTAAAAATGGAAAATCAGACATTAAGGAGTGCCGGGATTCAGAAGGGCACAGGCTGCTCTGCTAGCAACGAAGGAGGCCACCACCCCTCCTTCAGACCCCTTTCATGAGGACTGTGGCCTGCCTTCTGCGACAACTTCAGGACAGGCTTGTCTTGATGTCGGGGTACAGTGTCGATGACCTCAGAGGCCCCTTTTTGCCGCGGGTATCTATGATGGAGAGTTCTCAAGTGCCGGCTTTGCTGGAGAAGAGAGAGAAGGAACGAAGGAAGAAATGGAGGGGCCTGTCGGCCCCCCTGCACAGTTAGCTTGCGGTCCCAAACCTCTGCTTCCTGGGGCCGCGGGCTGTGTGTGTGGGAGGTGCTGAGTGTTAGCTTGGCTGGCCTAGTGCTCCTGCAGCCAGCTCTGGGGACGGCTGTGTGTTGGCAGCGCCTTCCCTGTGCAGTGGTGGCGGCTGGCCTGGACAGACCTCCTCTCTGTCCGGTTAGTCAGCATCCTGCGACAAAGGGCAGAGTGGAGCCTGTGTTTCTGATGGCTCAGCCACCCCTCAGAGTGAGGC
>NW_011890147.1:9912-12161 GCF_000151845.1 Pteropus vampyrus
TCAGACCAGTCAATAGTAGAGAAGAGGAAGAAAAGATGGTGACCCACTGGCCAAATCAAAGGAAAGTGATTTAAAAGTCAAAAAAAGTCTATGAGGCCTTGGGAAAATGAACGAAGCCCTGAAAGGCCTTTTTAATGATGAGGTGCGAAGTTTTGATTTTGTGAGAGAATGTGAGCAAAGAAAAGCCTGGGCATTAGATTCCTTCTCTGGCTCAACACTTGAAGCCTGGTTTAAAATGACAAGCTCCAATTTAAGTGTAAGACAGACATGTTTTATATTTATAATTTACGTATTATGCATTTATAACATAAATAAAGGATAAATTATTTATGAATAGAAAATATCTCATATTTATCATTCTTTCTTTTTTCAAGGTAAAATCTTCCTGAGGAGGGTTAGCACAAGTGACGTGAGTGGCCCAAGGTCACAGCCACATGAGGGGTAGAGCTGGGCATCGGAAGCAGGGGGTGGCAGTTTGTGTTTTCAAGGTAAAACGCCTCCCCGCCCCCCGCCATGGCACATACATACCTGACTTACCCTCCATATCTGGACCTTATCCTAAGTGGCTTCGAGTGGCATTTTCCCCGGGCGCGTGCCAGGTCCCTGGGCTTCGCTCCCCTCTCCCCGGCCTTATCTGCACCTCTCCAGGCTCCCTCCGTCTCTCCGTCTCTGCACTCATCAGGGATTCCTTTCTGGGTTTGGCACACCGTGCAAAGAGAACCCCTGGGAAACGAGACTTTGCCTGTTTATCTGCGTCCTCTAGCTCTGTGCCATGCACACAGCAGGAAGAAAGGAGGGCCCATGGGCTAGAGCGGGGCCTCTCATCCTTACTTCTGGGCCCCCCCGCCTCTGCCTTTACTTCGGGACCTACCTGGTGAAAACAGAGGGGCGGGGCTTCCTCTGGTGAGTGAGGGGAGCTGCGTGGAGCTTCTGGTGCAGCCTGCAGTGCAGTTTCCTGAGCCGTAGCTACTTAGAGGTGTCCCAGCCCCAAAAGGAGTCGTGGGGGTCCCAGAAGAAGCATTAGAGGCCACCTCCCCACATGCAGTTTACCAACAGCAGTTTTGGGCAGCGTTTTGTAGTTTACAGAGAACATTTCCTCACTTTGTCTTGTTTCTTCTCATTTGCTGATTAAGCCACCGAGGAGGACTGGGTCAAGTGACCGGAATTGCCAGCGGTCACAGCTGAATGAGAATCTAGCTAGGAATCGGAAGCAGGTGGCGGTCACCTCCATAATCGCGGCAATAACGGCACGTGGTGCTAGGTGCTCCAAGAGTGCCATCTTACTCACAAGCAACTCCGTGAAGCAGGTGGGCCTTTCAGTTGCCTTTTACAGTGGGGGAAACTGAGGCCGAGAATATTGAAGCTGGGATGTGAGGCCTGAGAGTTGGGCCCCAAGGTTCACCCTCGGTGTCCGGCGTTCAGGTTGGGGCCTGGCACGGGCATGCCGGGACAAGCGTGAGGAGGGCGATTTGCGGGGCAGGCTGGGGGGCGGGGCCCAGAAGGCATCACCCCCCCATCTACTTGTGTGCCTCTCGCTGCCTCAGTTTGGAGGCCCCCTCCTTTCTCTAGGGTGGGGTCCCTGAAGGAAGGCCTCCCCCTACAGCGCCCCGCTTTCTTAGTAAGCCCTCACAGTGCATTAAGAGTGATGAGACCTGAGCCTTTCGGTGAAACGGGCTATTTTGTCTTGTTCTGTGGGCGTGGGCACGAGGAGACTAAACACTGGAGGCCCCTCCAACCTGCAGGCACAGCAAGGAGGAGGAAGCAGCCGGCTGGAGACAGGCGGGGAAGGTGAGGCCAGGGTCCTGGTAACTGTCAGGCACCCGTTGGAGGTGCTTCCCTGTGCTGTATAATCAGCCGTCACTTCAGTGGTCCCCCATCAGGCTGCGCAAGTACGGGTTGAACATTAAACAAACAGTGACTGCTTTATAAATATTTAACTCCCAGTGTTTAGGAACTGCTCCGGGCAGGAGACAAAATAAGTTTCTGCCTGTCCGCTGTGTGGCCCCTCTGTCGTGGTGGCCGACGGCGAGGCGTTTGTGGATGGGGGGGCCCAGAAGCTCTTCTGAAAATCTTCGGCTTTCCACTGGTGGGGTCCTCCCTCTTTTGGGGTGTGTTTGGGGACACAGCTCTGTGCGTGCGTGGAGTTGTCCATACTGAGCACACTGTGTTCTAGAAGCCTCCAGTGAACGTTTCTGTGCAGTGGCTGGGGTTCATCATGGGTTGTGCCATTTTCCTCCCTTCAGATGACA
>NW_011890147.1:13084-14453 GCF_000151845.1 Pteropus vampyrus
GGGCTGACCTTTAAATAGACGGGCTCCGGGCCACTCAGTTCCTGGAAGTTTGAAGAAAGTCGGCCTTTCAAGTGATGCGACTTCCAACCTCAGGAAAGATCCCTGTGTTTGCAGAAGCCGTAATTGCTGCTTTTGCACTCTATCATATGTGGCCGTGCAGCCGGTGGGAGCCAGCATGCCAGAGTTAGGAGGGGAAAATCCTCAAGTATTTTAATATCCCCCTTCTTAGAAGCAAGATAAACATACGTATTGTACTTTGCGACAGAGATGGGGGATGGGAGAGGGAGGGCCTGGCACCGCATGAAAGGTCTTTTTAAGCTAAACTCTGAGGTTTTAATTAAAAAAAAAAAAAAAGTTTTTTTTTTTTTATTTGTAAGCAAAGCTGGTATGAGTGAACGATGCCAGCATCTCCTCGGCTGTGTAGGAAGCAGAGTCTCTCTCGCTGAGTTATAAATCATGCTCCACCGTCATCCCTTGCCTGATGAGAAATGACCGGGTGACAGTTGTCATCACAGTTGACCTAGATGAATTGCTTTTGTCTAGGAGACCTTGCTGCTAACTCTTGCTTTGTAATTATGCCAAAAAAAAAAAAAAAAGAAGTTAATGAAGTTGCATAACATGGAACTATCAGACAAACCCAAGTTGAGGGACATGCTTTAAAATAATTGCCCTGCGATCTTCAGAAGTGTCAAGGTCATGAGAGTTAAGGAATGGCTGAGGAACGGTTCCGGACTGAAGGACAGGGAAGAGGTGTGACGGACAGCCTTATTGTGGACAGTCGGTGAGACTCGAATGGGCTGTGAAAACGGGGCATTGGATGTCAGTTACGTGTCAGCGTCGGCGTCCTCAGTTTCATGATGTTATAGTGTCAATTATCCCTCAGTTAAAGAGGAACTCTAAACAAGGTGGTATTAACAATAATAAAAGGTGAACTAACCATCCGATGAAGAGGGGGGAATCCCTTTAGTGGAGGGTAAATCGGACCCGGGTTTGAATTCGGACCCTTTAAACGTGCTTTATAGCCAGAGGACTTAACCTCTCTGTGCCTCAGTTTCCTCATCTTCCACCATAAAGGGCGTGCGTGTGCGTGAACACGCATGTGCGTGTGCACGTGTGCTGGAGATGGTGTCTTCCTCGAGCGGCTGTGGTGAGTAGGTGGTGACTCGGTGAGTGTAGGGGCCCCAGCAGGCACCTGCAGGATTCTCCATCCCTGGCGCCCGCCCAGGAATGTGCACCCCACATGCTCAGGGCAGTGGACGGGGTCACAGAGCCCACAGAGAACCGACTCCCTCCCGGCTTCTTTCTGCCTTGATCGCAGCATCATGGGCCGTGACGTGTCATTGAAATCGGAATGAATTTCAAGGTCTTG
>NW_011890148.1:0-313 GCF_000151845.1 Pteropus vampyrus
GAGACTTCTTTAAAAGGAAGAAGGAAAAAAGTTCAAAAATATAAATTAAAAAATGGCAATAACTACATATCTATCAACAATTCTTTTAAATGTAAATGGATTAAATGCTCCTATCAAAAGACATAAACACTCAGTTACAACTGTAGGGCACACACAACCCACCGAAGGAACATGCCTTCAGAACCTGTGGGACACATGGCACAGCCTCCCTGGATCGCTTTGTTAATTATATAAATGTCTAACGACTATGCTATACACCTGAAACTAATATAAATAATATTGAATGTGAACTCTAATTGAAAAAAAAAAAAAA
>NW_011890148.1:1894-3417 GCF_000151845.1 Pteropus vampyrus
TGCACATGGTACATTCTCAAGATAGACCACATACTGGGACACAGAGAAGGCCTCAAGAAATATAAGAGGGTTGAAATCATTCCAACCATATTCTCTGATCATAATGCTTTGAAACTAGAGATCGACAGCAGAACGAAATCTGGAAGAACCCAAAATACATGCTACTGAAGAATAACTGAGTCAGAGAAGAAATAAAAAGAGAGGTCAAAAGATACATAGAAACAAATGATAATGATAGTACAACTTTTGGGAAACGGCAAGAGCGGTCATACGAGGAAAGTTCATATCATTAGTCCAATCTCCAAAAACAAGGACAAGCCCGAATAAACAACCTAGCGCTTCATTTTTAAAAACTAAAAAAGGAAGGACAAATGAAGTCTAAAGTCAGTAGAAAGAAATAATTAAAATTAAAACAGAAATAAATGAAATTGAAAACAAAACAAAAAAAACGATAAAAAAATAAATGCAACAAAGAGCTGGTTCTTTGAGAAGGTTAATAAAATAGACAAATCTCTGGCTAGACTAACTAAAGAACAAAGAGAAAGGACACAAATAAACAAAATCAGGAATGAAAGAGGGGAAATTAAGACTGACATAGCAGAAATACAAAGGACCATACAAGAAATCTATGAAAAAGTATATAACACCAAATTTAATACCCTAGTACAAATGGACCAGTACTCAGAAAAATATAACCTTCCTAGACTGAATCAAGAAGAACTGGAAAATCTAAAAAGATGAATCAGCAGTATGGAAATTGAAACAATCATCAAAAACCTAACAAAAAGTAAAAGTCCAGGACCAGATGGCTTCCCCAGTGAATTGTACCTAACATTCCAAGACGATTTACTACTTATTCTCCTCAAACTCTTCCAAGAAATCAAAGAAGAGGCAATACTTCCCAACTCATTTTATGAGGTCAAAATTACCCTGATACCGAAACCTGGTAAAGATAACACACACACACAAAAACTACAGACCAATATCTCTTATGAACACGTATGCAAAAAATTCTAAATATGACACTAGCGAACTGAATACAGCAACATATTAAAAAGAATATACACCACGATCAAGTGGGCTTTATCCCAGGGGCACAGGGATGGTTCAACATATACAAATTGATTAATGTGATACACCGCATAAACCCATTAACAAATAAGTATCATATGATCATATCAATAGATGCAGAAAAAGCCTTCAACAAGACACAGCATCCATTTATGATCAAAACACTTAACAAAATTGGTATAGAAGGAAAGTACCTTAAAATAATAAAGGCCATATATGACAAACCCTCAGCCAACATTATACTTAATGCCGAAAAACTAAAATCCTTCCCTCTAAGATCAAGATTAAGACAAGGCTGTCCATTATCGCCATTGTTATTCATTATAACATTGAAGGTCCTGGGGAGTGCAATCAGACAAAAGAAAGATATAAAAGGCATTCAAATAGGAAACGAAGAAGTCAAATTGTCACTATTCGAGGATGACATGATTCTCTATATAGAAAACCCTAAA
>NW_011890148.1:6433-8506 GCF_000151845.1 Pteropus vampyrus
ATCCAGCAATCTCACTGTGGTTGTTTGCCGCCTTGATTTATAAATCAGTGTGTTTATGATGCAGACAAGAGAAGTGAACATTGATTTCAGTAGTGCAAAGGTCAGTGTTGCCAATTAAATGATAACAATGGAAGGCCAATTAGAGGGAGGAATGAGAGGCACAAAGTGCCTCCAGTAAAAGTTGTCCAAGGTCATATTAATTAACAAGTATAGAGAAATTGGGTGTTAGCTGTGGAGGGATAGAAAGTGAAGTCAGGGCATTTTTTTTTTTTTTTTAGTTTTAAGATGTGGCATATCTGACTATTTCCATGTTGATGTGAAATTCCCAGACCAAGGAATGCACTTATATCTTTGCCACAGTATTTCATGAGAGAAACATCTCACAGTATCTTCCCTCACCCTGGGTTTCACATTAAAAAGTTTATTTACTATATGACAAGAGGAATGTTAATGAGCTTTACTCTGCAAATATTTTGTTACTTGTGAGGCTGTCTATATATGTGCATTGGTTAGTCATTTACTTTCTTGATCGCAGATTGCCTGTGAGAGCTCTTTGTTTCTATATGGTGGGATTGGAGTGTTTGCATTCCTGTGTTTGACCACATTTTTTCAAAAAACAATTGTTAGTTTTATTTTTTTCCACAAATGACTGTTTGATCTTTAGCATTTTTTTATGTATGTATAGATATACTTGTTGAAATGTATGAGAGTATAAATTTAGTGTGTTTGTGTCTATCAGGAATTCTATCTATTAGGACTTTTATTATCAAAACGACCAAAGATAATATTTGCTGGTGAGGATGTGCGGAAGAGGGAGCACTTATATACTGTTGGTGGAAATGTAAATTGGAATAGAGCTATCATAAATGTTTTAGCTATTTAGCTATTAATTTTATTCCATTCTGTCCAATTTTTCTGCAAAATAGGATTATTCTGACCACGTGTTGTATAAAAAGGATGTGCACTCTTGTATAGGAAGATCTGTGGCTGGAAAGTGTCACATGGTGTGGTCTCTAAAGTTCATTTCACACATGTGGAATCTACCATCATCCACTATCATCCCAGTGCCACTAATTTGTATATCTGAGATGACATCCGCACTCATTCGGGTCCTCAAATCTGCTCCTCCTCGACTGCTCTGTCTCTACATGTGCATCACCATCCATTGTCTTTCAAGCCAGAAGCCTCTGCATCAGGCCCATGTGATCATTTCCATGAAGGCCACTGGGTATAGTGGTCAGGAGCATGGATCCTGGGCCCAGGCTGCCTGGGTTCAAATCCCAGCTCTGTTGCTTACTACTTGTGTGACCCTAGCCAAAAATCGAGACTCTCTGTGCTTCAAGCTGGTAAGAACAGTATGTATTATACAGGGTTCTTATGAGGATGGACAGAGTTAACACCTCAGAACTGTGCCTGGCACAGAGAAATGGCTTCGTGTGTGGTGTTTGTTTTTTTTCAGTATGTTACATACTTGAAGTCATCTTGTGTGTATCTCTTTATCTTTGGTTTGCAGGCTATGTCTTCCTACTCTAAGATGTCATAGTGACTCTCATCAGTGCCTGGACCAGCACTTGGCACATCACATTTGCTCAGTAAATATTTGGTAGATATATTAATTCATTTATGTATCCTCTACCTTCATCAAATGTCACCACACCCCTTAAGTGTCAGCCACATCTCCCTCAACTCCTTGCTCTCCATCCCTCTTTCTTAACTATTCTTAATGACCTGGACTTGGATCTAAACTCCACCACTTGTTAGCTCCATGACCTTGGGCAGTCACTCCCCTGGTGTAGTCAGGTTCCCTAAGACCAACCTCAGGTTCAATGAGGACTCACAGAACTCAGCAAAGCTGTTACATTCATGCTACAGTTTATTACAGTGAAAGTGTGCAGATTACAATCAGCTAAGGGAAGAGGTACATGTGATAGGGTACAGGAGAGACCAGGAGTGAGCTTCCAGTTGTCTTTTACAGTGGAGTTGTATCGACAGCACTTCATTCTTCCAGCGATGATGTGTGACAACATGCATGGAGTATTGCCAACTAGGGAGGCTCACCTGAGCCTTGGCGTC
>NW_011890148.1:9936-11074 GCF_000151845.1 Pteropus vampyrus
GGGCATTATAATAACTGAAGTAAGTCAGAGAAAGACAAAACTTCACAATCTCTCTTATATGTGTTATCTATAAAACCAAAGTTATAGAAGTGAATACTAAATAGATGGTTGCCTGGGACAAGGTGTGAGGGAAATGTGGAGATACTAATCAAAGGGTACTAACTTTGGTTTTAAGATGTTTAAGTTCTGGGGATCAAATCACAGCAAAGTGTCTATATTTAACAATACTGTATTAGATACTTGAAAATTGCTGAGAAAGTATTATCTCAAATGTTTCACCACAAAGAAGTAATTATATAAAGTGCTGGATATGTTAATTAATCTTGTTGTGGTAATAATTTCACTATATATGTGTAATAAATTACCATGTGCACTTTAAAATTACACAAGGTTATGCCAATTATATCTCAGTGCAGCTGGAAAATTTTTATTTAAAGTCTCAAAGCAATAAATAGGGTTGTGCGATCCACCTAAGAGAATGTGGGAGTGAATCAATCATGAAAAATAAATAAATTTCTATCTGGGGTAAAAAGACACACAAGCATTTCATACTTCTTTTGATAACAAACATTTGTTAATTATGTGCTATAGATTTGCAATATGGAAGATATGAAGAGTTGTTAGAATAATTTGATTCACCAAGAAACAGCAGCTTTGCAAGTATTTCCCAGAGTGAAACATAGGACATAGTTAAACAGCTAAAGGAGTCTACAAATTCTTACTGTGGTCATTTGGAGCTACAGTGAGGGGTTAGAGGTTATGTCCAAAAGAAAAACACAGCATGGATCGATGGGCCCTCTCTGCTTTTTGTGTTGGGAACTGGGAGGAAGTCCCCCTTCAAGATCACAGCTCTGTCACACTTGTGGAATCCACTATCTTCTACCATCATCCAAGTGCCACCAAAGTGTGTGTCTGAGATGACACCTGCATTCATTCCAGAGGTTGTTATAAATTCATTGTTGGATGAGCTGGAGATACACAATGTAGAGATTCCCAGCTGATGTGGACCCATGAGTATCTGAGTAGAGATCAGAACAACTCCCCTATATAATCCCATTTGATGTAAATTATATCATTTAGGTTAGCTTGTTATGCAGCATTAGCTATCTGATACAATAACTAAAAAGAATTGAATGAG
>NW_011890148.1:14523-16219 GCF_000151845.1 Pteropus vampyrus
TCCAAACAGAAAATCAATAAGGAAATAACCTCCTTAAATGACACATTAGACCAACTAGACGTCATTGACATTTACAGAGCCTTCTGTCTCAAAATAGCTGCTTATACATTCTTCTCTAGTGTACATGGAATATTCTCAAGAATCGAACACGTACTGGGACACAGTGATAGTCACAACAAATATAAGAGTATTGAAATAATACCACCCATATTCTCTGATCATAATACTTTGAAACTAGAGATCAACTGCAAAAAGAAATCTGGAAGATCCACAAATACATGGAGATTAAATAACATGCTACAGCAGAATAACTGGGTCACGGAAGAAATAAAAAGAGAGATCAAGAGATACATAAAAATGAATGATAATAATAGTACAACATATCAAAACATTTGGGACAGGGCAAAAGTGGTCATAACAAGAAAGTTCATATCATTACAGGCCTATATCCAAAACAAGAACGAGCCTAAATAAACAACCTAATGCTTCATCTTAAAAAAACTAGAAAAGGAAGCACAAATGAAGCCTAAAGTCAGCAGAAGGAAAGAAATTGTCAAAATTAGAGTAGAAATAAATGAAATTGAAAACAAAAAACGATAGAAAAAATAAATACAACAAGGGACTGGTTCTTTGAGAAAGTTAATAAAATTGACAAACTCCTGACTAGGGTCACTAAAGAAAAAAGAGAAAGAGCACATATAAACAAAATCAGGGATGAAAGAGGGGAAATTATGACTGACATCACAGACATGCAAAAAATCATGCAAGAATACTATGAAAAAGTATATAGTAGCAAATTTAATAACCTAGAACGAATGGACCAGTACTTAGAGAAATACAATCTTCCTAGACTGAATCAAGAAGATCTGGAAAATCTAAATAAATCAATCAGCAGTGTCGAAATTGAAAGAATCATCAAAAACGTTTCGAAAAGTGAAAGTGCAGGACCAGATGGATGGCTTCACCAGTGAATTTTACCAAACATTCAAAAAAGATTTAATATCTATTCTCCTCAAACTCTTCCAAAAATTAGAAGAGGAGGCAATATTTCCCAACACATTTTATGAGGCCACTATTACTCTGATACCAAAACCTGGTAAAGATAACACAAAAAAGAAAACTACAGAGCAACATCTCTCATGAACACAGATGCAAAAGTCCTAAATAAGATACTATTGAACCGAACATAACAACATATTAAAAGGAGTACACACCACGATCAAGAGGGCTTCTTCCCGGGGGCACAGGGATGGTACAACATATGCAAGTTGATTAATGTGTTACAACAACTAAACAAATTAACAAATAAGAATCATATGATCATATCAATAGATGCAGAAAAAGCCTTCGACAAGATGTAGTATCCATTTATGATAAAAACACTTAACAAAATTGGTATAGAAGGAAATTACTTTAACATAATAAAGGCCATGTATGACAAACTCTCAGCCAACATTATATTTAATGGTGAAAAACTAAAAACCTTCCCTTTAACATCCCAGGAACAAGGCAAGGCTGTCGCTACCGTTATTTAATATAACTTTGGAGGTCCTAGTGAGTGCAGTCAGGCAAGAGAAAGATATAAAAGGCATCCAAATAGGAAATAAATAAGTCAAATTGTCAATATTTGTAGAAGACATGATTCTCTATATAGAAAACCCTAAAGACTCCACAAGAACACTACTAGAAACAATAA
>NW_011890148.1:17214-17857 GCF_000151845.1 Pteropus vampyrus
CAAAAAACTAAGAATTGATCTACCATATGAGCCAGCAATCTCTCTACTTGGTATTTACCCCAAAGACTTGAAAACTCATATCCAAAAAGATATTTTCACACCGATGTTCATAGCAGCATGTTCACATTGTCCAGGACATGGAAGCAACCAAAGTGTCCTACAATAAATGATTGGCTAAAGAAGCTGTGGTATATATATACAATGGAATATTACCCAGCCATCAGAAGAGATTAAATACTGCCATTTGTGACATCCTGGATGGACCTCAGGATAATCATGCTAAGCGAAATAAGCCTGACAGAAAAAGTAGAAAATCACATGATATCGCTTATTTGTGGGATATAAACCTAAAAGCAACAAGTGAGCAGGACAAACAGAGACTCAGGGACATAGACAATGGACTAGTGGTTACCAGAGGGTAGGGGGTGAGGAAAGAGGAAAGAGGTAGACAGGGTAAAAGGGTTCAGAGAAAGGGGGGTTGTGGAAGGGTGAAGTGAGTAAAAGGAATCAAATATATGTAGCTGAAGGAAATGAGACTCTGGGTGGTAATCACACAATAGAATATATAGATGTCAAATTATAATGTACACTCAAAAATTATATAATTGTATTAACCAATGTTAGCCTAATAAACTTAAAAAAA
>NW_011890149.1:0-835 GCF_000151845.1 Pteropus vampyrus
CGGTTTCCCCAGCGTGAGCGCCGGCCGACACACAACATCTGGAGGTGACGATTTTGCGCTCTCCAAGGCAGACGCCGCGGGAGGAGTCGCGATGCCCGTCAGCGCTGAAGGAGTCACTCCAAAGAAACGGCGAAACCTCCCGCGCACGGCGCGTCCCGGGGACCGGTGGCCGCGGCCGCTGCACGCCGGGCGGGGCCGTCCCTCTGTACATCGGAACGTGTTCTGCTTTTCCTTTCTCTCCCTGCCCCATCCTGGGTTTGTTTGTTTTTTTTTTTTTGCATGTTTCTTTTTGGAAATGGACCAACGTGTAGCAGCCCGCATGACTGTGCTTGTCGTGGGGAGAGGCGCCGGGGCGTGACGCGTCCACACCGCCCCTCCGGGCACCGCGCCGAGGCCACGTCCCGACTTCTTTTGTAACCGTCAACAGCACAACTATTTTGTATTGTCGTTTGTATCATTTTGTACCAAAAAAGAAAAAAAAAAAGAGGAAGAAAAAAGGGAGCCGCGTCGAAGCGGTCAGTGTTTCCGCACGGGCGGAGCCTGCGGGCGCCCCGGCCCCCGGGCCCGCCGGGCACGGGCGCTCTGCCTCGGAGGAGTGAATAAAGTCCCCTTTAACAAGTCGGCCTCCGCCTGGCTGCTTTTCGCCCCGTGCCCAAGTTGCTGGGACGGGGTCCGGGGTCGGACAGGGTGAGGTCGGTGTCGACGGCCGGGGGCGGGGGGACCGCTCATTCAGCGAACACTTCTTGAGCACCTGCTATGCTTTAGGCTCTGGGGGCGCAGACGTGAACACAGCCAGGCCCACCCCTCGCCCCCGTGGGGCCCGGGGACGCTGCGC
>NW_011890149.1:2638-3417 GCF_000151845.1 Pteropus vampyrus
GCCACCTCCCCTCCCATCCGGTCCCAGACCCCGGGGTCCCTGAGGGGAGCTCCCCTTCTCTCCCGTGTGCACACAGCTCTGCACCCTTCCCCCCTGCCTGCACCGCCACCCCGTTTCCTCCTCCTCTCCCTGCGCCCCCACCCCTGCTTCTCACAGGCCGCTCACCTGCGTGGAGTCCAGCCCTCACCTGCAGGCCTCGGCAGCGGTCAGCCTCCCCGCCAGCCCTGTGCCCTTGGCTGCCCTGTGCGGCGCTCCCCAGGGACTCTCCCGCCCGACGCTCCTTGTCCCCAGGCTGATTAACCGCGTCCTCACCCTGCGGGACGCCCTGCAGGACCCCGCGTCCCCGCCCTGCAGGACCCCACGTCCCCGCCCTGTGGGACCCCGCGTCCCCGCCCTGTGGGACCCCACGTCCCCGCCCTGTGGGACCCCACGTCCCCGCCCTGCGGGACGCCACATTCTCCTCGCTGTGGCTCCCGCCTCGGCCCAATCACCCCCCTTCATTCGCCCTGTGCTCTCGTTTCTGAAACTGGGGGCCCCGCCACCTCGGCCCAGCGGGCATTGGTCCAGCGCCCCGCCCACGCCCCCCTCCCCCCGGCCTGTGGTCTCCGCCCGGGAACACCACTCCAATTTTTATTCTTATTCACTTATTTTTGCACCTTTATTGAGATCAGATAAATTGCAGATGTTTATAGGGTGCCCCTTGAGAAGTTCTAACACTTGTACACACCGGTGAAGCCACCGTCGCAGTCAAGGTGACACAGATTCCAGCACCCGAAGGC
>NW_011890149.1:3467-5947 GCF_000151845.1 Pteropus vampyrus
GACGCCCCGCCAAACACCCCGCCAGACACCCCTCCTGCCGCCCCGCCGGACGCCCCGCCGGACGCCCCACGCACCAGCAACGCCCCTTCCTGCACCCCGCCGGCCTCTCTGCCCGACACCCCGCTGGACACCCCTCCTGCCACCCCGCCGGACGCTCCGCCGGACACCCCGCCGGACGCCCCGCCAAACACCCCGCCGGACACCCCTCCTGCCACCCCCACCGGACGCCCCACCAGACACCCCGCCGGACGCCCCACCAGACACCCCGCTGGACACCCCTCCTGCCACCCCACCGGACGCCCCACCAGACACCCCACCGGACACCCCACCAGACGCCCCGCCAAACACCCCGCCAGACACCCCTCCTGCCGCCCCGCCGGACGCCCCGCCGGACGCCCCACGCACCAGCAACGCCCCTTCCTGCACTGCGTCGGCGTCTCTGTCCAACACCCAGCGGCCCCACCGACGGACCCCGTTCTGGACGCTGCCGCCCTCTGCCCACGGACCGCACCCGACCCTGCACCAGCCCCCTGCTGTCCCGGTGGCCACAGAGCTACGGCACGGCCAAGAATCGGGGCGCCACCGCTCTGGCCATGTCCCCAGGGTGTACCCAACCGACCGTGCCCGTGCCTCGGCCGTGCCAAGTCCTCTGCGGTTCACACACATTTTGGATTCAGACTGTCGGTCACCACAAAGGTCCCGCTGGGACGTGGGCGGGGCCATCGCCGCCACGCCGCCCGCTCCCGGCACGGTTTCCGGCCAGTTTCCTCCCCCGTCCCCAATTCCTGCCGCGCTGCTCCTGCGTGTTCCGTGTCTGGGGCGTGTTGACCACGTGTTTTCACTTTCCAGCTGTCTGCTGCTGGTGACACGGTCACGTCTGGTTACACACTGACCTTGCACTCTACGACCTCACGGAAGTCGCGCCTCGGTTTCGGGGGCCCGTGGACTTGGAGCTGTGCGCACAGCCGCGGTCACCTGCGCTCTCTTCCCCTCCCCCCTTCTCCACCTCCGTGCTTTGCTCTCTCGCCTTCCGCCCGACGGGACCCACAGCACAGCAGGGAACGGTCGTGGTTAAGAGCAGACGTCCTTGTCGTGTCCCTGGCCTGTCCCCGACGGCCGGGCTCATATCACTGCCCCCCGCCCACCCCCAAACCCACCCCGGCATCTTAACGGGACTCAGGACAACGGATCACGTGCTGTGGTGGGACAGCAAGGGTCGAGGGACACGGTCTGCCGGCAGAGCTGCTCCCGGGGCCGTCTGTCCGGGCCTTGCCAGTGACTGTCCTCGCAGACCACTGGACCCAGTGGGACATAGAGAGAGGCTGAAATTAAATCCATGACACTTGCAGAAATCCAAGCACGAGTGTCCTTTACTGGCGGACCTGTGATTGTAGCCCAAGAACGCCGTCAAAACAAGGTATTCGTCAAGCTCAGATGAACAGCACGTACAAGGGCGGACTCATTAATGAATCGCCTCGCGGCAGAGCCTGGGAGCTGCACCCCTAGCACTTCCTGCCAAGGCTCTGAGGATCGAGTTCCGTCGCCCTCCACTACCACGGCTGTTGGGGGCTGCACTGTGCCCCCCCGCCCCCAAAAAGACACGTGGGGGTCTTCAGCCCCAGAAACCGAGACGAGACCGTATTTGGGAAACGGGTCTGCACAGGTCACGGAGTTAACACGAGGTCGCTGGCTGGGCCCTAGTTCAATGTGACCAGTGTCCTATAGCAAGGCGCGATGCAGGCACACACAGAACGCCACGTGAAGGTGAAGGGGTGTCGCCTCCACAGGTGAGGAACGTCCGAGGTGCGGGCAAGCCAGCAGCAGCTAGGGGGTCCTGGGACAGACCCCCGTCACGGCCGCGGAGTGGCGTGACCCTGCCACGCCGTCCGGCCTTCCGGCCTGCAGACTGAGAGGCACTGGCTGTCTGCTGTGTGAGCCCCGTCTGCAGAATGTGGCCACGGCATCCGGGGACACCGGTCCAGTGGGCACCATAGTGGGAGACTGTCCTGCAGCACGACTCATGCGTGACCCATACTGCTGAGGTCTGTCCAGTTGGCTAAAGTGGAAACCAGACACCATCGGCCGGGCACCAGGCACACGGTGCTGCTAAGTGTAGGCGGCAGGGCCTCTTAGGAGGCTCCCTAGGAGCTGGGGTCACCCAGGCCAGCCTGAACACCCAGACGTGGGGCGTGGGCCCCCACACCCCGCCCGTCCCCGTCACCATGCGTCCCCCACGAGGGCTGGGCCAGCCAGCTCCCACGCCCGGTGTGTGTGGACCCTCAGGCCCACCCAGGGCCTTACCTGGCCTCTCCCAGGTGTGCCCTGGCTCGCCTGCCTGCACAGAGCCCAGCGTCCGCACAGCACAGGTCCATCCGTGTCCAAGGTGGGGTGGCCCAGACCGTGGGAGCACGCGGGGCAGGAGCTCGGCCTCCAGCCCTGGGCCTGCCGCGTGCCGGGCCTGGCTCTGCGGCGTGCACGTG
>NW_011890149.1:9657-10576 GCF_000151845.1 Pteropus vampyrus
CATCTGCAGCCAGGAGGGGGACTTCCTGCCGGTATGAGCAAGACGCTGCGGGCTCGGCTCGGGCTGACTGCACGGCTCGGCAGGCCGCCGGCGACGGCCATTGAGCCAGAGTCTCTGACGCCGGACAGCTCGCAGAGACAGGGTCTCGGGGGGCTTCCTGGAGGCGTCTCGGCGTGTCCCTTGCAGCAGCACCCTGTGGTCTCAACATGCCCTGTCTCCATCGGACACTCCAGGGACAGAGCACGCAACGCCCACCGGATGGCTCTCGTTTCTCCGTTCGTAGTGAAACCAAGTGTCTGCGTCTGGTGGGTGAAGGTGCTCACAGCACCTCTCAGGTCCAGGAAGGCGGGAGTGCGGGCGGCGAGCGCGGTGCCGGGAGCGGCTGGCAGGTGGCAGGTGGCAGGCGAGGCCGCCGCCCCTCCCGCCCGGGGTTGGGTGCCGTCCACCAACCACACCCTCAGGCCCCCGAGTCCCGTGGGTGAAGGTGCTCACAGCACCTCTCAGGTCCAGGAAGGCGGGAGTGCGGGCGGTGAGCGCGGTGCCGGGAGCGGCTGGCAGGTGGCAGGTGGCAGGCGAGGCCGCCGCCCCTCCCGCCCGGGGTTGGGTGCCGTCCACCAACCACACCCTCAGGCCCCCGAGTCCCGCCCCCGCCCCTCCGTGGCTGCTTTCCCGGGGGAAAGAACCGCGCAGGCTCTGGGCCTTCTCAGCGTCTCCGTGACAGCCCTCGAGGGCGCGTCGTGGAGGCGGCCGACGGTGACGACATGAGCCATCAGAGGGACAGGTCCCAGCCCCGCGGTCATCACGGAAGGAGCAGCGACTGTCCAGGGGCCGCAGGTCTAGACCTGGGCCGTGACGCCCCCATCCCAGGCAGGAGCAGAGGCCGGTTTCTGGAAGGAAAGCTGGGACGCCCAGGGATGGG
>NW_011890149.1:11705-12944 GCF_000151845.1 Pteropus vampyrus
ACAGCTCTGCCCACTGCGGCCAAAGGACCCAGGCAGCGACCAGGCTACCAAGATGCTCCGCAGGCACGCACAGGCATCAGCCCCGGGGAGCGACCGGACCAAAGCCAGCCACAGCACCACGCTCGGCGAAGGGACGACTCTGCTCTGCTTGGCTGCTGCAGGGGCTGGGGCGGACGCGCAGTGACCCTGAGCACGCCCCTCCCGCGGACCCCGGCCTCCTGCGGGGGCGTGGCGAGCACTCCCGTGCCCTCGCAGGGCTGGCAGAGGGGCGCGGCGAAGCTGCTTCCTCTGAGGGCAGGCTCTGCAGCGCGACAAGCGACAAACGCGCAACGTGAGACCCGAATGAGAGAAGCCGCTTCCGTCCGAACCCACCTGCCCTCGGGGAGCCCACAGGGGCGCAGAGCAAGGTGCCACCACGTCCGTGGTGGAAGCTCCTGCGTGCGCCCCGCTTCCTGCATGCTCGCCAAACTGGCCGAGACTGTGCCCCGGGGCCACTGTGGGGTTTAGGCCCATGGCCTCACTCCGCTCCCCCGGTGCCCATCCCGCGACTCTGAGAGCCACATCTGTCAGTGGCCCAGGACACTGCAAAGGCGCTGGCGGCGAAGGCACCTCCAGCCCTCCAGCCCCCGGGTCCAGCTGGACAGATACCAGCAGGTGGGTCGAGAGTCAGCGGCCCTCCAGCGCCACGGCCCAGGCTCCGACCGGCCGGCCTGGTGCTCCACACTGTCACGGCTCCCTAAGCTGCTGCCCCCACCCACGTCCGCTGCCAGCGCAGGCAGTCCAGGGCACCGAGAAGCGGCGGCTGTGACAGACACCCGCGCGCGGCTTGAGACCATCGCTTGCAGGAGATGAAGACACCAACTGCTGTGTCACCCCAAGGTCTCCCACTGTCTCCCCAGAACCCCACGGAATGAGAGGGAGACGCACGTGCAGGCACAGCGCTGGACCCGCGTCACGTGAACGCGCCGCCCACACCTCAACAGGACCGCGCGAGGGACAGGAGCTGCGTCCCCAGCAGGATGTCACTGTGTCCAGGCTGCACAGCAAACACGGAGGAGGGCCTCAGTCTTGAAACCACACACCCCGAAACACGCCCGCGGAGGAGCCCAGGCAGAAGGGGAGGCCCCGGAGCCGCTTCTGAGACGCACCCTCTGAAAACCGGGCGTGAGGGGGAAAGCAGCAGACCGGCCGTCTGAGGCCCAGTAAGACAAAAGGGCCTCAGGCACAAGACGGGACCCT
>NW_011890150.1:0-521 GCF_000151845.1 Pteropus vampyrus
GGCAGTGTTCCACCCTCGTTTCGCTGCCTCTAACATTTTTCATTCTGCAGGTACTACATGTAATAAACTATGAGAGCGTGTGGAGAGCAAATAAATAAATAAAAACCCACAATCTGCCATCTAAATGACAACGCCGTTATGTTGTTGTAATTCCTTCCAGTATTTTCCCCCGATATTCATTATTTATTAGATATCTGTAATCATACTCGGTAAAATTCTGAGTCATGATTTTAACTTAACACATCTTAAGAATTTATTTGCAGGAGGCTGAATTTCTTCAGAAAAATTATTTTAGAGACAAGCTCTGCGGGGTTAGCATTCATTCACGTGAACGTCCTCTGACGTCTACACTGTGTCCACTTGCTTAGAAACACACGCGCTGGAAACCGTCGCTTCCATCTACTCAAAGTGACGTCCATCAGGCGAGATTTCCACAAGTCTGACCGGCGGGTCCAACGCTACACACGTGTTTAATAGCTTTTCACGTGTGTTGACTTATGTCTTCCAAAAGCTTGTTATTC
>NW_011890150.1:571-3034 GCF_000151845.1 Pteropus vampyrus
ACAAATCCCAGCGCAGGTGAGGCTCGGCTTGTTGGCTTCGCAAATCAACAGATTGCGTCCATACACGATACGAAAGGCCGCCAGCAAAGGCGCGAGGCAGGGTGAGACCACTTTTGAGAAGTGTCCGTGGCAGCCTCAGAGAGCATTCTGGCGCTGCTGCTTGTGTTTTGCTGTTTGAGGGGGAGGCCAGTGTGGTGGGCAGACGAGCACCCAGCGCTGTGCCCACCAGACCACCTGAAGTCCGACCTATTCTGATGAAATGCAAGCCGTGGGTCCCATCCCGAAACAGGTGCAAGACCACTCACATACGCCTCGCTGATGTTTGGCACAGGCGCCCAAGCCATTCAGTGACGTGAGGACAACCTTTCAGCAGATGGTGCTGGAGGAACCCTGGGCCTATCCGTCACACCTAATACGAAAATTAACTCGCAGTGGATGACGGACCTAACGGGAAAACTAAAACTGTAAACTTACGGAAAAAACAAACAAACAATAAAATTTTTGACGTCTAGGGCTAGGTAAACAGTTCTTACACTTGACGCCAAAAGCGTGATCCATAAAATTTGAAAAAATGATGCAATGGACCTCACCAAAATAAAAACCATTTGCTCTGTGAAAACCCATGTGAATGAGATGAAAAGACAAGGTACAGGCTGGGTGAAAAGATTTACAAACTCTGTATCTGATAAAGGACCAAGACTTAATACACACAAAGTATTCTCAAAGAAACCAGTAAAAAACTCCTCAAACAGTCCAGTTAGAAAATAAGCAAACACTATGAAGAGATATTTCACAGAAAGGATGTAGAAATGGCGAATAAGCACATGAAAAGGTGTTCGACAGCATGAACCGTGAACCCCACACGCCTATCGGAATGACTAAGATGAAAACAGAACAGCAGACGCTGGCGAGGACGCAGAAAGCTGCCCGCTCGCAGGGTCCCAGAACGTCTGACCCCATTTGTGTAACGTCCTTGCGAGGATGCAGAAAGCCGCCCGCTCGCAGGCTCCCGGAATGTCCGACCCCATTTACGCAGACAGAGGGCAGGTTGGCGGTTGCCCTGGTTTAGGGAAGGCGCTCGGGCGAGAGAGGCGTTTGGCTGTGACGCAGTAACGTGCGGAGTCCTTGGGATGGATCTGTCCTCCATCTGGACCCTGGAGGTGGACGCATGAACCTGCACATGCGACAAAACTGCACCGACCTGCACACACACACACGCGCACGCACGCGCACACACACGCACACGCACACGCACACGAGGATAAGCAGACGAATGAAATCTAAGAGTGGATTGTATCAGCATCGATTCTGGTTGTGATATTGCAGTCTAGTTTCTCAAGATTTCCCACTGGACGAAATGGATGTGGGTACACGCGTCTCTGCATTGTTTCTTACGACGACATGTACATCTACGATGATTTCAAAATAAAAAGCCTTTTTTAAAAAGGCAGTAAGACAGCAAACCTCGGGAGCGGCCCCGAAGGCTCACTTCTGCTGTAAAACAGGCACCTCGGGCAGGATCGGTACTTCTGCAGACACCTGCCTGACAGGTGGATGGATGACCATGGCATGCTCACACCCGCCCGCCCGGGTCTGCCTGAGTCAAGCTGACGGCTGATGTACTTGACCTTGCTGGCTTTGGTTGGTCTGCTGAGTTTTAAATATAAAATAATTTAAACTTAAATTATTTTGACAAAACATTAAATTATATTGACAAAGTATTAAATTATGTTGACAAAACAAATAAAAATATTTATAAGATGTTAAAGGTAATGGGTTTGTATGTATGAAGTTGTATAATTTCATATCCTGCTACCTTAATTCGTTATTTGATTGTTGAATGCCGTATGATAATTTTATATTGTATGATTATATGATTTTATATCCTACTACCTTAAGGCATGGTTTTATTGTTTGCATTTCTTACTTTCACATTTTTTAAACGAAAAAGAAAGCTTCCGTGAAAGTAACAATGTAGCTAGTGGGAATATAAATTTATATCGTTTTCTTGGGAGGTAACATGACAACATAAATCATAAGAAAAACCTAGAAGCAAGGAAACAAAAATCTTAGTCCAGCATCCAACTTTTATGCCTAAGAAAATAATTGGACAAGTGAGGGAAGAGGCACGTGCAAGGTTGTTAACTAAAGTACTATTTGTAATCGTGGAACGATGGAAGCCGGCAGAATGTCCAAAGCGAGCAGAGAGAGGTCAGCTAGACCAGCCGGGGGGCGCGGGGGCCAAGCAGACGGAGCTAGCCCTTCAAAACAGCGCTGTGGTTCGGTTCGAGACCTTCCCAGGGACGAACGGTTCCAGGTAAAGCAGGCCGACGTCATGGGGTTTCACACGAGTCTGCCACATGAATCCACACTTGTTTGTGACACACCCAGGCTCTGTGTGTGGGTTTACGTGAGCTCCCAGGCCTGGAAGGGAAGAGGCCGGGACCTGAACCGTGGGATCTG
>NW_011890150.1:3084-3624 GCF_000151845.1 Pteropus vampyrus
GCCGGCTGGGATCCTCCTGCGTCCCGTGTCCTCCTCCCCTTGGGTGTGGGGAGCGCACCTCGCACCGAAGGCCCTGTGACAGCTTCTGGGGAGCACGGCGAGGGGGGCAGGGCAGGGCAGGGGACCTTCCTGCTCCTGCCATTTTCTCAGACTCCCTCGGCTTAGAACAGTCGACGTGCCAGGTGCCACGTTCAGGGGTAGCGCGTCCCGAATCCCGTCGGTGGTTTGGCGTGGAAACGCGGCTCTCCAACAGGCCCGAGGGGGGTCCCTGAATCTCCGTTTGCCCAGCTTTTCTTGTCACAGGAGCTGGGTGATGACCTCTAAGCTCTTTATGTGCGGAAACTTGAAACGAGAAGTCTCTGCTTTGTAATCACAGGGCCAATTCCCACTTGTAGGTATCGCGCATCATCTTCAGATGACAATGTACGTGCTGAGAGAAACTCAGCCTTTAGCATTTTCCAAGCGAACTAGAGGTTCATGGTTTTCGCCCAGGAAACACTGCGTCGTCAGAGAGAGATGGAAATCATGTGACTGGCACTT
>NW_011890150.1:3674-4060 GCF_000151845.1 Pteropus vampyrus
CCATTATGGGAAAATTTAAATTTGTCATTTATATTTTCCATTTTTAATAAATTTATTGTATGGAAAAGTATGAATAAAAACAGCAACATCCATTTTGGATCGGACGAAGAAACACAGCCTGGGCCTGTGCAGCACGGGCCGTGTCGTGTGCATCCCGCACGGCCAAGGAGGGCCAGCTGGGGTCTGGGGCTCCTGGGCTTCGTCTCCCCTGGTCCCGGGATCCTGAACTTAGGTGGGACCCCGAAGCCTGCGGAAGACACACACATGGTGGGTCCGACCTGGCTGGGGTTCGGTCTTGCCTGAACTTGCGCGGCGGCCCCCAGACCCGCACTTCGTTTCTGCGGCATTTTAACAGCACGTGGTGGACAGGGCGGGAGGGTGACCAC
>NW_011890150.1:4110-5768 GCF_000151845.1 Pteropus vampyrus
TTTAGCATTTTCCAAGCGAACTAGAGGTTCATGGTTTTCGCCCAGGAAACACTGCGTCGTCAGAGAGAGATGGAAATCATGTGACTGGCACTTTTTGGGGCAACGATGAGGGCAAAGGGCACAGGGAGTTGGGGGAACCGCTAGCTGGGTCATATATTTGAAACGCTGTATGTAATCAAACGAGCCCCCGTTTCATCGTATTTAAATGACTATTTCTAGCCACTAGTTTCCACCTTCCCAGAGACACTGTATTAAAAACCATGTCAACACAAACGCGTTTGAAAACGGGCGTGTTTTCTCCACACGCCGAGATCACGGTGCGTCACGGAGAATGCACTGCAGAGGGTCCCCGGCCCCCCTCTCCCGGCCCCGAGATCCGTCACGGCCTTCGCCGCAAGCAGCTGTGTTCTCCCCAGAGCTTACAACCCGCAAATGACAGGCGAGTTGTTAAAACCGCGCCTGGAGGCCCCTATCGCCCGCTAAGGCTTATACATGTTTTGTTTACTTGAGAGGAATAAAGCGATTACAATCGGGATGAGTCTTATTTACACGCTTGATTTCACGTCCCATCACGCTGCGTCCCCGTCGTGTGCCGGCGCCGTCGGGTGAGACACCGCCCACTCTCTGGCGTTCCGCTATGGCCGCCCGGGCGCACTAAGAGACCATGTGCCCCGTCTTCTCCATCGTAGCGCCTTGTGCCCCCCACGGCGTCCACCACAGTCCATGGGGACTTTGCTCACCGTCTGTCTCCACCAGGCTCGGGAGGGCAGGGGCAGTGAGTGGCTTCTCCTTGCGTCCTTCATCTCCCATGCCCCCTCCACTGCCCCTGACAGCAGCGCCAGGAAACACAGATGAGCACTAGATGCTTACGGACAAAAAATAATTTGAGGACACTAATCTAGTTTAGATAATTTCAATATTAATGCTTCCTACATTTGCATAAGGTGGGACGATATTCCATGATAGCAGGGGAACCTTCCAGAAACCCCACGGAATGAATGGTGGGCAGAGAGTTGGGTCTATTTCGGGAGGAGAACGTTCAAAGTCATTCGCACTCGGTTTTCTGTGTGAAGCGGGAGCTTTGAGCATCCGTTTCATAAATAATAGACCACGAATGAGAAACGGACAAGCAGACAGAGAAAAACATATAGAAGTACAACGAGCAGGAGAAAAGGGGGAAGCAGGATTTGGGGGGGTTCTGAGGACCTCGATAACTGACACCAAGGGGATCCTCCTGACTTTAATTAGGGGGCACTTGGATTTCCAGAGTGGAACGAACCCTTATTTTGAGATCAGCCATGTGTGTCCAATTCCTTTTGCTTCAAAAAATGAAGAGAATTTGATTTCTCTTTCTTCAGGCTTATGTGCGTTTTCCGAAACCGAAAGTCTTTGAACACCCTCTGTGCTGCCTCTTCTCCGTTAGCCACCATTTGCTCAGGGAATGAGTGTGATGACTGCTACCACTCGTCGTCACGTGGAGGGGGCCGGCAGGGAGGCCACAGCGGAAACAGACCCAGCTGCGGACAGGGATGGGCGGGCGCTGCAGCTCGGCGGCATCGAGCCATTTAAACTCTCTGTTTTCTCTTTTTTTTTTAAACCAGATCTTGAATTAAAAAGCGAGGCAAATGCAAGAAATCCATTAAGCCAGATTAGTGCTC
>NW_011890151.1:0-1625 GCF_000151845.1 Pteropus vampyrus
GGCTGCTGTAAACAAAAATACCATAGATTTCATGGCTTAAACAACGAACATTTATTTCTCACAGTTCTGGAGGCTGGGAAGTCCAAGATCAAGACGCCAGTAGACTTGATGTCTAGTGAGAGCCCGAGTCCTGGTTCATAGACAGCTGTCTTCTTGCTGAGTCCTCACATGGCAGAAGAGACAAGGAAGCTCCCTGCGGTCTCTTTTATAAGGACTCTCATCCCATTCATGAGAGCTTTACTGCCATGATCTAATCACCTCCCAAAAGCCCCACCTGCAAATACCATCACCTTGGGGTTTCAACATATGCATTTGGGGGGGACATAAACATTCAGTATATAGCATTTGCCTAGCTAGCCTCCACAATCACATAAACCATGCCATAAATATCTTGGGGTGTGTGTGTGTGTGTGTGTGTAATCTCCTATCATTCTGTCTCTATATCTCCTACTCTTCTGCCTCTCTGATTAACCTTAACTGATACACCTATGAAAATTAACCCTATGCTCATAATTTCATCTTTTATTAATGATTCTTAACCTGAGGTTACAGGATATGCTACAAGCATCAGGGAAGAGCCTGAAACTCTAGGCAGCATTTGGAATGTTTGTACATTTTGTGAACTTTTCTAAGGAAAGGCAAACTTTCATCAAATCCTTAAAAAGTACGTTACCCCCCAAATTACCAAAACCCACTGCATAAAACACATCTTTCTAGCTCTGTAAACCTGATAGCAGTTACAACAGATGGAACGGAGGCTGACTAGCTTTAAGTGAGACCCAAGAAAATCACTAAGAGAGAAATCTGACTGGGAGTAACAGCCAGCAACCCAGTGGTGGTTCTAGAGTTTCATTCTCTGTAGTTCACAGTGGCCCAAGGTATTTAGGCTGTGTTTCAAACCTCTTAAAGACAAGGAGGCAGGGGTTCTGTGGAAGTTTCATTGTTAGTGGCTCCAAGCAAAGAATAATTGAAATTTAGCCATCCTTATGGAGACAAAGAAGCACAGTAAGGTTTTGCATTTAATTTTGATGATTTTTTAAATAAATATTGGGGGGTGTGCTGAATTATAAGCTAGTGCTTTGCCTAACATTCCTTCTTGCCAAAATTAAAAAGTAGAAAATAGCAAAAATGTCTATTATCAATGGCGGGGAAAAGGGGAACAGTTGTTGACTGAACAAGTTGGAAGGTGCTGATTAATGTCAGTCAATATCATAGAGAGAGGGAAACCTTTTAAAAGTTTTTACAGCTTTGTTCTCATGTTCAATGTAGTGGTCGGTGGTGGGAGGTTGGAGGTCAGAAGTCAGAGCAAGCCTCAGAGTCGCACGTTTCCCAGGAGGAAAGAAATTAAGGAGCCAGAGAAGTTCATCAAGCAGGAGGAGACGCGCCCGCGTCTGCCACACACCCTGACCAACAACGGCCGCCGCCACTGCTGCATGGCCGAGTTCTCCCAAGGGCGGGAACATGCTGTCCGGCGAGCTCTACACTGGATGGATGCAGCCTTGAAGGAACAGACTAAGTAAAAGAAGTCTACCCACAAGCTAGAAAAAAGTGCACACTTTCGTTTCGCAGTTGTTTTTACAGATATTAAAAAACCTGGCTAATCGGAGTAAAAGAGATTGGCAGCA
>NW_011890151.1:3163-5401 GCF_000151845.1 Pteropus vampyrus
TAAGCTTAAAAAAATGTCAGAGTGAGCTAAAAGAAGATTGCATAAAATAAGAAAAATGTAGAGAAGGGAAAACATAACTTTTTCCCCTCTATCTTCCTAGGTTCTTTGGCTAGGTCCTACAAATAAGTCTGACAAAAGATGGGTTAACAAGACAAAAAACAGAGAAATTTACGAACACGTGCGTTGCATGTACACATGGGAGCACTCAGTGGTGAGTAACTCAAACAGTAGTTGGAACAGCATCCCAACAAAAGAACAATAAATTTTTAGAGACGTGACAAGACAAAAAAAAAGGACTTTGAGTTTCCAGGGTGGCAAATTGTGGAAAGGTAAATGTATGGGGAAATTAATGTAAGATAAGGGCTAGTTAGTAAAGTTTGTTATATGGATTCCTCTGCTGTAATCTCTGGGCTCTTACGGGTCTAGAGTTGTCTCTGGTGATTAACTTCTGTTTTTCCTGGTAGAGACAGGAAGGGGAACACCTTTACAAATTTATGTCCTGCTTTTAGGCAAATAGGAACAGGGCAGATCTTTTTTTGTATCTACTTCTCCTCAATTGCCTTGAGCTCAGAATAATCCCTATATCAAAGTGGCATATTTTGGGGTGGCATATTCTGGTACCTCTCAAATGCAAATCATGATTATTAAGACACAAACAGAATAAGAGGATTCAAATATGTAAAAGGCAACACCATCAAATAAAGTGTAACCTGAATAAAACTGGGCCTCGACATTTCAGCCTGAGGGAGGAACGGCATGGAGTTGCATCCAGAAGAAATCTAAGTTTGCTTCTAGATGGAACAAGAGAAAAATAGAAATCATTGCTGCAGATCTTGTGAGGAAGCAAGATAAGGAGAATGTTAGTGCACAGGACTAGTCTGTAAAAGCTGTCTTTTGATGTATCTCCTTGCCAAAATGCACACTTGCGAGCGGCTGTTAGGTATTTCCTCACTGTCTTCCAGGTGGTTCCCACCACACTGAGCTGCTCTCTGTTTCCTCCTTCTCTGAGGTACACTGCTTATGCACTGCCTTTTTCCAAAAGCCATATAGCTTGATAAGTGACCACTCTCCCCCGGAACCTGCCATATGTCTCCTGATCATTGTTTTGTAATGGAGCAACACTCCCCCAATCTAGAATTCTAATAAATTATATTCCCTTTTTAAAATGTAAATAATGCCACAAAAACATAAAATATTTAAGAGGATGGGAGTAGAAAAATCATCCCTAAAAATATTTTAAACCAAAATGGCAGAGCAGTGCAGTTTCTAGTTTTAACACTAACAGTCTAGGTCCTGGTACCTCTTTGGCTGACTACTTACAGGCTGTGCCAAGCTCAGGCTTATGAAAATATGAAGATAGACAAGTAAGGGGGGACTGAGAGTTGTACTTTGTCATTATCTCGATTTGAACTGACAAGGCAGAGCAACTACTTAAAAAGAAAAAAAAAGACGATGTATATCTACGCTAATATGCCAAATCGAGTCCATTCCCTGTGTCAGCTACAATCAACCAGTCGTGGCTGCCTGGAGTGCTGTGTTGAACATCGTGAGGCTACATGTGAATTCAGCAAAAAGAAGTGCCAGGATCAATTAGCAATGCCAGTCGCAGATGGAGGAATGGGGAGAAGCACTGGGCATGTCGTGCATTCTGGCCCTGGGCCTGGGAGCCAGTTCTCAGGAGGAAAGCTGTATCTTACCAGATATGGTCAGGTTCAGAAAGTCATAAACACAATGGTCTGCAGGAGCTAGGCAGGTACTATGAAAGAAAAAAGTAGGCAGGAGGGGCCTATGCCTCTGTGTGTGGAGAGCACATGTCTAATAGCATATTTTTGGCAGCAAGTAATAGCAAAACTCAACTCAATTGGCTTGAATAACATGGAACTGTATTATTTCACCTAATAGGACTTTGATTGGCAGGATGAGTCAGCTGTGCTATAGTGAAAGTTCTAGTTCTAGTTCCCACTTTTCTCATGATTCTTCCCTCCTCTGTGTGGATGCCCATCATGGCCATTATATGCCCCAGCAAGCAACTGGTTTAGGAACCCAGGCTTAACTTGTCAGTAGCTAGCATTCCCAGGGCCAGTCTAGGGGTTGGCACATGATCCAGTTGGCCTAACCATGCTTGATAGAGAAGTTTTCTTCTCCTTCCCATGGGTGTGAACAAGGAATTTTATTGCTCGGTCACTGCTGATCATCATCTTACTACCATGGGAGAAAGTCCGCTTGAGGACACTTCCA
>NW_011890151.1:6761-7935 GCF_000151845.1 Pteropus vampyrus
TTGTTGTTGTTGTTGTTCTTCTTCTTCTAACAGTATTTATGTGCACCCTATTTTTAAAATGCATTAAAGAAAAAAATTCATAATGCCCCCCCCAACCCCCTACCACACATACACACATATATCTCCCTCTTGTTATCCTACGCCACAAGGGTCAAAAGTGCAGCGGGTACCCTCCCAAACTTTTCATCTTGCTTGTGTGCAAACATATATTCCTACATAGAGGGTTTAAATTTTTTCTTCTTACCAAAACTGAATATACTATGTTCAAGGCTCCAGAATTTCCTTCTTTCACTCAACTTACCTGTCCTTTAGAACGGTTCAGATAGATCTAATTCATTCATTTACACTCATTTAAATTGAAATTATCAATATATCAAATTATGTTTACACTAAAATATATCCTATTGATGGACATTCAGGTGTCTCAATTATGTTTTGTTTGACCACTAAAAATATGCAAAAAGCATCCTTGATTATTTATGTTCTAACACTTTTCTATCTGAAGACTATACGCCACAAAATGAAATTTGAAGCAAAAATATTTCTTTTAATAGATATTGTCATATTATCTTCCCAATGACAGTAATAATTTACATTCTTAGCTACGACATATAAGGAGGCCTGCTTTTCCACTCCCCAGCAGCACTGTATGTTATTAGTGTTTTTAATTTTTACAACTTGATGAAAAATAGTATTTCACATTGTTTAATTTGCATTTCTGAATACTAGTAAGATGATTCATCTCAGTTGTTAGTAAATTTAGTTAGTAGGTCAGACTTAATCTGGACAGACACTACGCTCATGAGAAAAAATGGAGGAGCTGAACTAAATCTCTAGCAAAATAATCTGCAACTGTTATCTGGGACACCATTTTAGCCAGAATCCAACCAGTACCTAGATCATATTTTAAAGAAGCCGCTTCTGGAGCCATTTAAATTGCAAACAATGGCCACCACCTCAGAAGCAGGAGAAATGAATGTCAAGTTCAACATAAATGTGTTTTGACACCTAGGCATTGTCAAACCTGGAATTCATGGGAAGTTGATAGTGACTGCCTAAAAGCACAGGACTGAGAAGCGTTCTCATGCAGATCAGGGCTCCCTAGAAAACAGCAACTGAGTAGCAATGTATGCATGCCATAGGTGCGAGAATCTGAAAGGATAATATCCCAAGT
>NW_011890151.1:9530-10084 GCF_000151845.1 Pteropus vampyrus
ATAAAGACCCATGAGTCCATACTGATATAAACAAATGACTAAATTTTAAAAAATGGAGCAAATAGACAAATCTCCAATGACAAAGAATTTCAAATAATTTATGTAAATATTCCCTGGTTATGGAGGTAGAGCACAGCTTCCCTCTCCTTAAGTGTGGGCTGCACAGCATGGAAAGGAAGGAATAAAAATGTGTAACTTCATGGTGGGGAAACCTGACAAACACTACCTAAAGCAGGTGACTAAGGTTAGCATCAGCAATGACAAGTCAAGTTCATAGTATTTACCCTTGATATGATTTGATGAGAATGGCACTTTACCTTTGTGTTCTTCCTCCCCAAAACTCATAAGCCCAGCACTATTCAAATTTGTCAAAGTCATCAAAAACGAGAAAAGTTTGAGGGACGGTCATGGCCAAGAAGAGCCTAAAGAGGCATGACGACTAATTGTAATGTGGTGTCCTGGATGGAATCCTGGAACAGAAGAAGGGCATTAGATAAAAACTAAGGAAATCTGAATAAAATACAGACTTTGGGTAATAATAATGTGTGACAACT
>NW_011890152.1:0-685 GCF_000151845.1 Pteropus vampyrus
CTCTCGCGCTCTCTCTCGTGCTCTCTCTCTCTCTCGCTCTCTCTCTCAGTGGCCATGTCTGGGGACATCTGTGGTCGTCACACTGTTGGATAGGTACTCCTGGCATCAAATCGGTGTGGGCCAAGGATGCTGCTCACCACCCCGCAGTGCCCAGGACGATCTGGCCCCAATGTGAGTGGCGCTCAGGGTGAGAAACACTAACGTAAGGGAACAAGACTTTCTCAGCATAGAGAGAACAGCAGGTCGTGCTGTCTGCACTCTCCTGAGGTGTCGCTGTCCACGAGAAGCACAGATGCCCCAAGAGATGAAAAACAGGTGTCGATGTCGCATGACTGATTTTCTGTCGCCCCCGTGCCTGAAGGTCAGCTTGACTGGGTACAAAGTCCTTGGTTTATAGTTCCCCGAGTTTCCTGCAAATGCGCTCCACTGCCGTCTTGCTGTGGAGGTGGTTTCTGGTGGTCACCGGTACTGTCCCCTGACTTTTGTAAGTTGTCCCGTCTGTTTGCATGGAGGCCCTAAGGACCTCTTTACTTTCGCAGTCTAATGGTTGTTGTAGGAAATGTCTCAGAGTTGGTTGTTCCAGATCAGCTTCCTTGGTACCACGTGGCTCCTTTCAGTGTGAGATTGTATTGTGTTTATAGAATTTTTTTTATATAGTTTTAAGTATTTCTATTGCATTTTGAGC
>NW_011890152.1:3032-4858 GCF_000151845.1 Pteropus vampyrus
TGCTCGAAGGTGTCCCACGGGTCCCGTGGGGTCTGTTCGCTTTTCCCTCATCCTTTCTTTCTTTCTGCTCCTCAGACTGGATCATTTCCATGAACCGATCTCCAAGTTCAGGTCCTTCTGCCTATTCGAATATGCTAATGAAGCCCTCCAGTGAGCTTTTCGTTTGTTATTTTAATTTTCACTTCTAAAATTTAATTCCTTCATAATTTCCCTTTATCGGTATTCTCCATGCGTTCACACATTGTGTTCCTGGTTTCCTTCAGTTACTTAAACATATTTAAGAGTGTCGATTTACAGTGTTTTTCTACTAAGTTCCACGAATGTCTGCACTTCATTGTAAGGGACGGTTTCTGTGAGTTTCTTCTGTGAATAGATCATACTTTGTTTCTCTGCATGCTCCATAATTTTTGTTGTTGTTGTTGAAAAGTGATGTTTTGGGAATTAACTGTAATAACCCTAGATCTCAAGTATTTTCCCCTTCTTGGTGTTTTTTTTCTTTTTTCCTTCTTGTCATGAGCTGTAGCCGATTGTTTAGTGACTGCTATTTTTGTGAAATCTGTATCCTCTGCCATGTGTGGCCTCTAAAGTAGTGACTTTTTCTAACGTGTGTTTAGATGGTGTCTTGACATTTCCTTGAGTGCCAGGAGTCAGCAAAAGCGAGAGGGAGGAAAGAGTAAAAGAATTCTTCTAATCTGTGCAAGCTAGCTCTGTGCCGGGGCGATCCTTCAAGATTTGGCCAGGCTGTTTACAAATCTGCCTTAGCCTTCACTTCCTGTTTGAGGTGGGCACAGAGGTCAGCCAGAGGCGAAAGCTCGGTGTGTTCTCAGGACTTTGCTGAGCACGCATCCTGCCCCAGGCCCGCTCTCGGCTTTGTCAGTTCTTCGGCACAGGATGGGGCTTCAGAGTGCTGATTTCCCCCAGAAACTCTGTCCCCGGCTTTGCCTTCCACGCTCTCGACACTGTTGTGTCCCTCGACTGTCATCTTTCCCCCAGAGGGTTGTGATTTGTCTGACTCCCTTGTGATGTTTTCAAGGACCGTCCGCCAATTCTCACCCCGAGTGAGTTCCCCGTGAGAGGGAAGAAAGGCGGTCACTTTGTGTCAGTCCCTTAGCAGCCCCCCGACGCTACGGAACACAGCGCTGTGAAAATATGGCATGCCCTGCTGCCCGCAGAGGCGGGCCCGGGGTCCCGCCCCGGGAGGGTGGGCTGCCACCTTCGGGACGGCCACCGAGCTGGGGAAAGGAGCGTTGCCAGGGCAAAGATGCCACAAAGCTTTACGGCCTTTTGTCAGGCGCCTGTGTCCACGTGGCCCCTGCAAACCCGCGACTGCTTTCTAGGGTTCCGAAAGACGCGATTCTGATGGGTTTTGCTCGATTTATTTTTAAGATTTCTGTGAGGCGCCCACTCCTCCATTTTAGCCGAGGCCACTCGCTCCCCTCCCTTTTCGTGACAATGTGTCTGGAGCCTAGTTCCCCCCCCACGCCCCGCACTGTGGGACCCGGCTCACTCCCCACTCGCAGGGGGTTCGCCGGCCACAGCGGTGCTGCTCATCCCGGTGACAGTGACGGTGTGATCTGTCCTCCTTGGCTTTGTGCTGGGTGGGGGGTGGGGGGCGGAAGGTGGGGAGACTTGGAAGTGGAGGGGAAGGGGGGCAGCGGAGGGGAAGGCGGGCAGCATGCCCTGCACTCGGAACCGGCTGGAAGTCCTTTAAAACTCTGCCTTTCCTCAGGGCCTCTGTGTGATCCATCAGCTGGCCCTGTCAACCTTCCGGATGCCGCTCCGGCCACTTCCCCGGCCAGGGCCACTGCCATTGCTCTGCCTGGGTC
>NW_011890152.1:4908-7210 GCF_000151845.1 Pteropus vampyrus
TTATATATAAACATACACCCGTTACATCTTCTTGATGAACTGGCCCTTTTCTCAATATCTAGTGTCCTTCTTTGTCTCCCGTAACCATTATCGACGTAGCCTTCTCCTCTGATATCAGTCTAGGGCCCCGGCTCTCCGCTGGTTACTCTTCGCATAGAATGTCGCTTTCCGTCCTTCACTGTCATTCAGTGTCTTTGGGTCGAAAACGAGTATCTCGTAGACAGCATAAGGAAGACCACTTTTGATCCATTCTGCCAGCTTCTGTATTTCGATTAAGCAATGTAATCCATTTATACTTAAAGTAATTACTGGTGAGGAAGGCCTTCTGCCATGGCGCTGACTGTTTTCTGTATGTCCGATGCCTTCCCCCGCCCCCTCCCCACGTCCTTCACTGCCTTCTTTTGCGTTTAAATGATTTTCGGTCACACGTAATGAGGATTTTCTTCTCAACTCCTCGCGCGCAGGTAGCTTAGGTGTTTCCCTAGTACTTTCCGTGAGGATGACACTGAACATCCTAAATTTAGGAAAATCTAGTTTCAACTCACACCGACTTAGCTTAATAACATACGAAGTCGGCGCTCGTGCAGCCGCACCCCGTCGTGGTGTTATTGTCACAATCACGTCGCCTCGTGTCACCTCGCCAACGGCAGGGATGTATAATGATCGTTTGATGCATGTCTTTTATCTCATATGGAAGGAGAGAGGACTCGGAAACTAACAATGTGACGAGGCTGGCTTTTATGTGTACCTGCGTAGCTACCTCTCCTGGAATTTTTTTCATTTCTTCGCGTGGCTTTCGTGTCCGTCTGAAAGGCTCCCTTTGGCACTTGGCCCTGGGCCAGTCTCCTAGCAACGACTCCCTCGGCTTCCGCTCATCTGGGAGCATCTCCCTTTCTCTTTCGTTGTCGAAAGGTGATTTTGCTAGACGGAGAGTTCTCGACTCGGGTTTTTTTCTTTGAGCGCTTTAAAAATTCGAATCCCACTCCCTTCCGGCATCCATGCTTCCAGACGAGGGACTGGTGGATGATTTTATTGGGGACCCCCATAGGTGGCCAGTTGCTTCCCTCACTTTCACGGTTCTTTGTCTCTTGACCATTTGATTAGGCTGCGTTTCTTGGAGTTCGCGGAACTCCTCGGAGGTGTAGATTCGTGTCTTTCATCAGATCTGGGAAACTATCAGCTATTACTTCACATAGTCTTCCTGCCCTTTTTCCTGTCACCTGTCCTTCTGAGGTTCTCACTGTGAATGTGTTGCTATGCTCGAAGGTGTCCCACGGGTCCCGTGGGGTCTGTTCGCTTTTCCCTCATCCTTTCTTTCTTTCTGCTCCTCAGACTGGATCATTTCCATGAACCGATCTCCAAGTTCAGGTCCTTCTGCCTATTCGAATATGCTAATGAAGCCCTCCAGTGAGCTTTTCGTTTGTTATTTTAATTTTCACTTCTAAAATTTAATTCCTTCATAATTTCCCTTTATCGGTATTCTCCATGCGTTCACACATTGTGTTCCTGGTTTCCTTCAGTTACTTAAACATATTTAAGAGTGTCGATTTACAGTGTTTTTCTACTAAGTTCCACGAATGTCTGCACTTCATTGTAAGGGACGGTTTCTGTGAGTTTCTTCTGTGAATAGATCATACTTTGTTTCTCTGCATGCTCCATAATTTTTGTTGTTGTTGTTGAAAAGTGATGTTTTGGGAATTAACTGTAATAACCCTAGATCTCAAGTATTTTCCCCTTCTTGGTGTTTTTTTTCTTTTTTCCTTCTTGTCATGAGCTGTAGCCGATTGTTTAGTGACTGCTATTTTTGTGAAATCTGTATCCTCTGCCATGTGTGGCCTCTAAAGTAGTGACTTTTTCTAACGTGTGTTTAGATGGTGTCTTGACATTTCCTTGAGTGCCAGGAGTCAGCAAAAGCGAGAGGGAGGAAAGAGTAAAAGAATTCTTCTAATCTGTGCAAGCTAGCTCTGTGCCGGGGCGATCCTTCAAGATTTGGCCAGGCTGTTTACAAATCTGCCTTAGCCTTCACTTCCTGTTTGAGGTGGGCACAGAGGTCAGCCAGAGGCGAAAGCTCGGTGTGTTCTCAGGACTTTGCTGAGCACGCATCCTGCCCCAGGCCCGCTCTCGGCTTTGTCAGTTCTTCGGCACAGGATGGGGCTTCAGAGTGCTGATTTCCCCCAGAAACTCTGTCCCCGGCTTTGCCTTCCACGCTCTCGACACTGTTGTGTCCCTCGACTGTCATCTTTCCCCCAGAGGGTTGTGATTTGTCTGACTCCCTTGTGATGTTTTCAAGGACCGTCCGCCA
>NW_011890152.1:10730-12244 GCF_000151845.1 Pteropus vampyrus
GGGGAGTGGACGTGGAGCTCTTGTGTAACCCTGACTCCCCAGATCCGACCCTCAGACTCATGCTTCACCCCCAGTTTGTCACACACATTCCTGAAGAGTCTCTTGGTAACAAATGATGGAACCCAACTCCAACGAGCTGAAGCACAAAGGAGGTTTTTGGCTCGCACATCTGGACCCAGCTGTTCCCGACGCAGCTGGACCCCGGGGCTGGGATGATCTCGCTTGCTGGCTCTCCCCACACCCGCCCCGTTCCCCCCTCTGCTCCCCTCTCCATCTCCCTCTCCCCACCGGCCCGGGGAGGGCTGTATCCTCAGGCAGCCACTTTCCAGTGGCGACAAGATGGCTGCGAGCTCAGCAAACCCAGCGGGAAGAGGCCGTGTCCTCCCCGACACTCTGCCCCAGCCGGGGCCTGGCGCCCTGTGGGTCCCAAGGGGGACTCGAGCCGCCCTCAGACCTGCCTCTGGGCCCCAGAGACCAAGGCCTGGGCCACAGGCCCCCAGTGGGGACAGCCCCCGTGTACCTGAACCCCGTCCCCGAGTGTGGGGTAGAGCAGCCCCCCTCCCTCCCCCAAGGAAGATTCGAGAAGCTGTTCCCAGAAGCCAGGCCTGGCTGCCGGGCAGGCAAAAACAACAGGTGTCCACTCAGGCAAGGTATTTCCTAAGCGGAACTGGGTGCCAGCTGCGGATGCACATTCTCACTCTGCTCCTTGGCCGTTGCTGGCAGCTGTGGTGGGAATGGCTTGTACGCTTTCTGTCCGTGTCCCTTACTTCTCGCCTGTGAGTGGAGACACAGGTGGTGGCCGTGCTGGCTCGGGCTCTGAGCTGGGCACGGGCAGCGGGCACGGGCCTGGGGCCCCGGCTCAGCAATGTCACGCAGGGCCTGGCTGCAGCTGTCGGGACGTCCTGGGGAGGCGACCACGTTCACGGCGCAGGATCTGCGGGGCTTTGGCGAATCCGCTGGGAGGGGTGGGGAAGGACGGGGCAGCTTCGCTCGCCCCCAAGGGGTGGGCCGGCTCAGGGGACAACCTGGGCGGGGTTGCGGGGGGCGGGGGGGAGGTGGAGGGCGAGGTCGCGGGCCCAGGGACTGGCAGACCTGCAGGCCGGGCACATGGGAGCCCCGCGCCCACTGGGGACGGGCAGCCTCAGAGCCCTGGGAAGTTCCATGGGGGGCTTGGGCGACACCCGGGGGCTCAGGCAGGGCTTCAGCCAGAGGGGTTGGGCCAGGTGGGCAATGGTCACTGTCTGCTTGTGGTGGCGGGGCAGGGGGACCGAGGACAGAGGGCAGGGTCAGCGAGCTGCTGGATGCGTATGGTCAGTGGAGCCCTGGGCACCATCTTCGGCCCTTCTGAAACTCAGTTTGCTCATCTAGAAACAGGAATCGGAGCTGCCACCCTGCGGGGCTCCTGTGACATTGGGACTGGTCACAGTTGAAGCAGACGGGGAAATGAGACTGTGTTAAAGTAAGGTCCAGAGAGCCAGGGGTGTCGGGGTGTGGGGGTGTTGGGGTGTGGGGCG
>NW_011890152.1:14972-16179 GCF_000151845.1 Pteropus vampyrus
GGGGGGGCTGTCCCTGACACCCAATCCTGTCCCCCTGCATTGGACGGCAGCGCCCCGAGGGCCACTGCCCCGTGGGAAACGCGGTGTCTTCAGACGTGCCCTTGGCGCTTGGCTTTTTACCCCAGTCAGCTTCAGGTTCAGCTCGCCAAGGTTCCAGCACACAGACCCTGGGAGCGTCACCAAGATTTAGGGAGCATCGTTTCACTGTTGAGTCTTTGAGGCGATAGAACAAAACACACTTCTCCATTTATTCACACCTTTGCGAACATCTCTCGTTTAAGTCTTGTAATTTTCCCTCAGAGTTCTTATATGTCCTTAATTAGCTACTAAAGATTTGGGGGTGTCATTGCACAGAGGTGCTCTTTGCTTTTTCCTTCGAAATTTGGGGGGTGTTTTTCTCACCGCACCGCGTCGGGATTGTGACGTCACCACGGCTCGTCACTGGTGACGTTAACCTCGGCGCACCTGGTTAGGGGGGTGTCGGCCAGGTTCCCCACCGTCCAGATGCTGTTTGGCCCTTTCCAGCATGTAGTCACGACAACCGGGTCCCCGAGTGCGGCCGGCACAGTCAGACTCCTCCCACAGGGCAGCGTGGAACGGAGGGCGGACATTTGTTAAAACCGCCACGGCCACGAATAAGCGCGCGAGTCGCTCCCTCAAGTTGCGCCCGCTGACCCTGGCCCTGGCCGTGGACCGTGCGGTGGCCCTGCTGCTCCCCCCACCTCTGCGCTAACGGCGGGATCCTGTGTGGAGGGTCTGACCGCCCCGCCCGCCGTTTACTTAGAGTGGTGTGGACGGGGATCACCAGTGTGTGAGCTGTAATCCGGTTCATTTACTTAGCAGAGCGGTGTGGACGGGGATCGCCGGCTGTGAGCTGTAATCCGGTTCATTTGTAATCCGGTTCACTTACTTAGCAGAGTGGTGTGGACGGGGCTCGCCGGCTGCGAGCTGTAATCCGGTTCATTTGTAATCCAGTTCACTTACTTAGCAGAGCGGTGTGGACACGGGAACGCCGGTTGTGAGCTGTAATCCGGTTCATTTGTAATCCAGTTCACTTAGCAGAGCGGTGTGGACACGGGAACGCCGGTTGTGAGCTGTAATCCGGTTCATTTGTAATCCGGTTCACTTACTTAGCAGAGTGGTGTGCACGGGGCTCGCCGGCTGTGAGCTGTAATCCGGTTCATTTGTAATCCGGTTCACTTACTTA
>NW_011890152.1:18834-19147 GCF_000151845.1 Pteropus vampyrus
CGGGAAGACTTTGTTTGCGAGCGTGTCGCGGGCACCCCGGCGGGGCCCGGGCAGGTGTGCGCCGGTGGGGGGCGGCTCCCTGGTGGCACTGCCGGCCGGGGCGCGTGCCTGTCCTCCCCCATCATGGCGCCGCCGCGATCTGCGCCCCGACTCGTGACGCAGCGCTCCCAGACGGGGCGCCCCGCGGTGACGGCCTGTGTGGGGTCAAGGGCACTTGGGCCCGGTCTGGCCTGGAATCCCCACTGGGGACCCCCCGAGCTTCGCGTCCAGACGTGTGAGCGGCACACTCCGCCACCCGAGTCTCTTGCTGGCT
>NW_011890153.1:0-456 GCF_000151845.1 Pteropus vampyrus
GACTCAGAGGCCGGCAGAGGGTGAGAGAACATTCTAGCAGGCAACGAGAGCTTTCCAGGGGTGCCCGATGAAGGCTGTGGGCCAGGGCGGCGAGTCAGCCGACAGAAGCGGGTGCCTTTGTGTTGGTTAGGGACCCTTCTCTGGTTGGTCTAAGTAGAGAGTAGGGACACAAATTAAGGAAGCTGGCCGTTGTTAATCAGGGCCTGGCTGTTGTGGGCTGACAGTTACGGGGGGACTGGAGGGCTTCCTGGATGGAACTAGACAGCAGTATGACGCCCCCCAAGCCCGACCAACAGTCGGCTGCTTCCTGGGCTGGTCACTGTTGACGGTGCGCTGCTTTCTCGGGCGGGTTGCTGCAGGTGTGGAGTCAGAGACCTGTTTTCGTATGTGGTCTGGTCATTTTCTGCCTTATATTGTCTCTCAGCAGACACAGACTGAAACATCCATGGAGGAAAT
>NW_011890153.1:2001-3342 GCF_000151845.1 Pteropus vampyrus
AGGCCTGGAAAGTCACTTCCGAGTTCCTGGAGGAACAGCAACCACGTGCCATGTGGTAAAGGCCTCGCCTGACAAATGCCAATGAAGACAGGATGCAGCCAGCTCTCAGCACAGGTCTGCAGAGGCTGGTGGGGCCGGCTCGGGGCACCCACGGGCCCGCATCCCGCCCTGGGCCCGGGCGACTCCCGAGCGGTAGCACCATACACCTTGCAAGGGGATCAGCTGGGGCGGAGGGAGGCCTGGAACGCGCCCAGCACCCAGTGCTCTGAAAACCCAAGCATCCTCTCTGTTCTCAACTGTCTCCCTTTCCAAACGAGGGACAGCCCGGGTCTCGGACAAGAACACGCAGAAGGGCACGCCCCTGCTGCCGTGGTCTGAATGTTTGGGTCCCCTGCCTCCCCACATCGCGCGTTGAAACCGCAACCCTGAAGGTGACGGGGAGGCGGGGCCTCAGGGAGGTGGTTAGGTCAGGAGGGTGGAGCCGTCATGGATGGGGTCAGTGCCCTTCCAAGAGCAGCCCCAGCGAGTTCCCTCAGCCTCTCCGTGCACCAGGACACAGGAGAAGCCAGCTGTCACCAGACGCCGAACCTGCTGGCACCGAGCTCACGGACTCCCAGCCCCAGAAACACACGCTGTTGCCACGCCCGCCACCCAGCCCGGGCCGTGGTGTTTGGTGATCGTGGCCTGACTGGACCAAGCCTGACTGGACCAAGACGCCCACTTATGCTCCAAAGGGGATTTTGAAGAAGCATTTTAAGGCTTCTATTTTCATTATGGAGACACAACATGATCAAGCCCTAAATTTCTCTTTAAAAGAAACGTCTTTCAAATTGAGGGTTGGTGGGATTTCTCCTGGGCCGGGGAGGGGGATGTGGGAGGGGAACAGCATGGAAACGGACTGCCTGACCCAGGAGAGTGGCCCCGACGTGCAGTCTTCCCACTGGAGAGACAGCTGGACCACCGTCCTGCACACTCCCTGCCAGCTCGGCCCCTCGGCCTGGCGCAGGTCGGCAGGTGCATCTCCGGTGGGGTCCAGGCCCTGCCCACCCGCCTGCTCCAGGGGACCCTAACTGAAGCAGCCAGCCGCAGCTCCATCCATACCGGACACCCGCTCCCTCTACCCATGACCGTTTCCAACACAAACCCCTCCCCTCGGAACCACCAGCACATGCGGCTTGTTTGAGAATTGTCTTTTCCCTCACGTCCCGTCTGTATCTCATTCTACCCCACCACTTTCTCTCACCTAATCCGATAATCCGACGGGAAATGGAAAATTAACAGGGGCGGGGTGGGGGGCGGGGCCACTCCTACCTTCATTTTCTGATAACGCTTCCTGGCACG
>NW_011890153.1:3392-3692 GCF_000151845.1 Pteropus vampyrus
CGGACTGCCTGACCCAGGAGAGTGGCCCCGACGTGCAGTCTTCCCACTGGAGAGACAGCTGGACCACCGTCCTGCACACTCCCTGCCAGCTCGGCACCCCTGGCCTGGCGCAGGTCAGCAGGTGCATCTCCGGTGGGGTCCAGGCCCTGCCCACCCGCCTGCTCCAGGGGACCCTAACTGAAGCAGCCAGCCGCAGCTCCATCCGTACCGGACACCCACTCCCTCTACCCATGACCGTTTCCAACACAAACCCCTCCCCTCGGAACCACCAGCACATGCGGCTTGTTTGAGAATTGTCTT
>NW_011890153.1:3742-7319 GCF_000151845.1 Pteropus vampyrus
TACTCACGGGAAGAAAAAACTTTAAGGAATAATGCGAGAAAGTGCCCTTTAGGCCAAGATTATACTGATGGCCATTTTGGCATCGGGATGACCCCGAGGGTCCTGAAGGTCCCCTGGGCGGGTATGACCTTGAATTCTCTGTACCTCGCTCTGGGAAAAGTCGGTGACACTATCAGGAAATAGCCCTTCAGGGCCCTCTGTCTGGATTTTGCTACGTACCATCTTATTGTAAAGTTAGGTTCTGTGTGTCCCCAGGCAGCGGTCAGGAGCGAGGACAGCGAATTCACCAAGGGCCTTGTAGCGGAAACACTGGCTAAGCGCTGCGGGCCCTGACCTCGGCCAGGCTGCGTCCCTGTGCTGGGTCACACGTGCTTCACGAGTTCTCCCTGTTCTCAGAGAAGGGCCAGAGCCGGGAAGGAAGCAAGGGGGCTCCAGAGTGGCAAGGGGCATGAAGACAAAGGCCCTTTGCCAAGGGACAGCCTCAGGCTCAGCTCAGCAACGGACTCAGCTTTCCGACAGCTACCGCCCTCGTTCCCAGCGTCAGAGCAGCGGTCCCCCGAGCTTCCTGGGCCTCCCGGGAGGTCCTGGCCAGGCAGGTCTGCAGAGGAGCCTGGGAAGCTGCATTTTCCTGGGAGTGCTCACAGTGACGGCCAGGCCCGGAGCCCCCGCAGAACTGCGATCCTAACTGCATAAGGGCGAGTCAGGCGGGCGGACTGCAGAAAGGGGTGGAAGCGGACAGCCTGAGCCTGCTGAGCCCAGGGAAAACCGGAGACAGACTGACAGACGGATGGATGGACCGGCAGAGAGAATAGCAAGGACCCTCCACCTTAACTCCTGTTCAGAAAAAAGCGAAATGCCAGCTAATCAGGGAAGCTGACCGCCACATCCTCCGGGCCTGGGACGAGTGTTCACAGTGGCGACAGTCATCGAGGAAGAGTTAACTGATGTTGACCAAGCAGGCTTTTGGAAGACAGAAAGAGTACCATCCCCGAAGGTTAAAATGTTAACGTGCTTCTGGCACTTAAAAAAGGGAGCTTAAAGTTTAAAACCCAGATAGGATGAAGCGCACCAGCTTCAGGAGAGGGGTCACCTCCAAAAAGGGCCACGTAGTCACTGTATCTCTAAAGTTGTCTTTAAGATGGGAAAAGACTCATCGAAGCAAAAGCAGTAAAATGGTAAATTCCTGTGTGATCTGGGAGCCGGGCGCGCGGACGTCGGCCCAGTTTCCACGCTTTTCCGATTGGCTGAACTAGTTCACAATGACGATTCTAAGAGGGAATCTGCAGGTTCGATGCCACCGTCTAGAGGTGTGTATGCCCCGGCACCCCTAGAAAGGGAGCCTAAGGCTGCTGCTGGGGATGTGTGAAGGCTGTGTCCGTGTGGCCATGACAAGACCCTGGAGGGTAGACCCCAAAATGTCACGGCAACGCTTCTCTCTGGATAGCTGAAGAATTACATTTGGGGGTGGGTTTTTTTCTTTTCTTTCTTTTTTTCTTTTTTTTTTTTGTATTTTCTAGGTTTTCTACGATGAACACATACTGTTCCTTGTAATAAGAAAGTAAATTAAGAAGCAGGAGAAGGAAAAGGAAACTCGGCGATGATGAAAATCCGCCGAGGTGCAGTCACCCCAGCTCTGCAGGATGCAGGAGATGCTACGGTATCGCGACGCTTAACACGATGACTTACGATAGTTGTTTTCCCCGAGGCGGGCGGACCTAATATCATAATCTTCGGCACTGTGGAGTAAAAAAGATTTGAATGTCACCACTCGATACGACAGAGCAGCCTCCCACGTCCGCCGTGCTCCGGGTGTATTTCTTTCTCTCCTCCCCAGATTTCATTTTCTGCAAGTGACACGGTCGTTTGTAACCCAGTGGCTCAGAGCTGCTCGCACCATACAGCACGTTCTCTGTGTTTAGAGAAGTAAGTGATCACCGAGATGGTTTATTTTTCTGTCTCCGAAGGGACAGGGACACGGTAACTCGTTTGCCAAACAAATAAATATTAAGAACAATTGAGATTTCAAACACCATAAAGCATTTTAAACAGTGACTTTGTCTTGGGGACTTGCTCTCAAATAAAGCTGTATTTTATGTAAATTGACCTCCGAAGCTTTTTTTCTCTATATTTATGCATTTTTATTTAGCAAATTGTATCCCCCATCATTTTACACAGGGAAATAATGGGGAGAGGCTGCCGTGTACGGGCCAGATTTATTGGGCCCCAGATCGGGAGGTCTTTGTTTTTAGATACGGGCATTTCTAGGCCAGCAGAAACACTGCTGCCTGCTGCAGTCCCCGCGTAATCCCTAAAGGGGCCGCCGGACTAGCGAGAGGGTGCTGGCCACCGGGAAGGGCCGGCGTCTCAAGAGCGTGGGAAGGTGTGTGTACTTGGGTCAAAGGCAACAGAACGTGGGGCCTGGGCAGACGAATCGCTGACCGCCACCTTGATCGCGTCCCCCCTCTCCCGAACTATGAGAAGGCTGGGCACAGATCAGAGGTCGGAGACACCAGGCCACGCCTTCACCAGTTAGCCAGCCAAATCCCGGCCGACCGGAGCCGCTCACGTGTGCAGGCAGAGCTCGCTCCGGCCAGGCCGCCGGGAGAGAACCGCGTCCGAGCAGAGGACGCCATGCCTCATCTTCCGGTCTGGGAGTGGACACTGAGAAGGAGCCAGAGTGTCTATCTGGGCCATGGTGTAATGATCAGCACCCGACAGGCAGTGGCTGCTTGGGTTTCAATAGGCCTTTGCCCAAATTCACAGCACCTTCGGCAAAAACACGGAGGAAAAGTTCAAGGCAGTTCGGTCTCTCCACAAATACCCCCTGAGCGCCTCTTCCGCGCTGCGAGGAAAGCAGGGGACCCACGGCCTCTGGCGACGGGCGCGAGGCAGCTGCACCAGCGGGGCTCTGAGAGCGAGGGCGGGCTCGTCCCCTCCCTGCTCCCCCTCGAGCACACAGATGACGTGGGACACACATCCGGGCTCGCTGCGGCTTCCCGAGCTCCCGCCCCCAGCTCCCCGCTGTGGAACAGAGAACACTGCTGCTTCCTGCACCGCTAAACACTCACGAGCCTGGTCCACCTGCCCCGCGACGCGTGAGATGCAGGTAACTTGCTTCTCGGAAGCCCGAAGCCTTTCCCGCGGGTGGCGGTGCGGATCGGGGATGTGGGGGCAGGAGGGCCAGGGCCAGGTGCTCCAGGAGCACCTCCTGCTGCCCGGCCGGAGCCAGGACACGTGCCGTGCTCCAGCTCAGCACCCATCCATACACGTCCCTCTCCAAGGCGGGCTCGGCTGCAGTGCATCCCACCCTCTGTGGCACGGTGGCCTTGGCTTCCAACAGTCTTCTGGCCCCGTGTCCCTTTACGTCCTCTTGGACCCCAAGGGGCATGACCTCAACAGAAGCTGGGTGCATCCTGCTCCTCCAAACAGCCTCGCTTCACGGGGGATCCAAAAGATCCAGCTCCGAATAGTCCCCTCCCTTCTGGAACGGCCTCTCTCTTGGAGATGTTTCCACGGCCCCACCTTGCCATTGCCATCTCTCCATCGGGAATGTCCTCCTGACCCCAACCCAGCCAGC
>NW_011890153.1:8729-9065 GCF_000151845.1 Pteropus vampyrus
ACCGCCTGCTTTAACATTGCCCAGGGCTACTGTAAACGCTCACTTTGTACTGAACCTGCTTTCCTCTGCGAAGGGGCTGCCAGCCCCTGCGTGGCGGTCCCCCTCGCCCCGCGCTCACTCACTGGGCTGCGTCCAGAGCCAACTCCCCCCCACACCAGCCACTGGCCAGGGCAGCGTGCGTCGCAGTGAACCCCTGCCCAGCCCACGCCCGTGCCCGGGAAGCCAGAGGCACAGCGTGGCGGGGTGTCAGGGGACCTCCCCGCACTTCCCGGCCTCTTCTAGGACACAGGAGGGCTGGGTTAGACTGTTTCCAGCTTTCCCCGCTCCGAGGAAAAC
>NW_011890154.1:0-332 GCF_000151845.1 Pteropus vampyrus
TCTCTCTCTCTCTCTCTGTCTCTGTCTCTCTCTGTCTCTCTCTATCTCTCTGTCTCTCTCTCTCTCTCTCTGTCTCTCTCTCATTCGCTCATTTCTTTACCTGAGTCTTCATTTTTTCCACACAGGGTGAGCCGGGGACCCCAGGAACCAAGGTACTGATACTAAGGGAACATTCTGGGCTGCACGGAGCATCAGGTTTCAGGTGGATGTGGGAGGGGCTGCTGTTGCTTTGCTCTGGGTCCCCTTGAGGCTGACTAAGCAGAGGACCGCCTGCAAGGGTGGGGCCTGCTTGTCAGGAATGCATGGCAAATGCCTCCCACCTCCCTGAATCC
>NW_011890154.1:2537-3513 GCF_000151845.1 Pteropus vampyrus
ATCCACACGAACCTAGCATTCGAAGTGCTTCTCCTTGATTGGGGAGAAAGTAGCTGGAACACAGCCAAATTGTTTCAGAGAAGGGAAATATGGGGTACCATACAAGAGGCCCTGACTGATCAAAATATGCCCAGATTTAAAGAATTCTATAACTACGACCTGGTCAAATTTCTTTACACCGGCTCTGCAAATGTGCTCAATGCTACACGAGCTCCATGAGATGTTCCATTTAAAAAATAAATGACTAGATGTCAAATACATTTGGGGAGACCTGTATAAGGTAGGCCCCCTTGGAGAGTCATAGGGCACCTTAACATGTCTGAACTGAGCACCCTGCAGTGAAGGAGCCTGCAAAGCTTCACTTCATTCTGCCTTTCCTAACATTGTTTGGCTACTGGACCCTGTTTTTTCACATTTCAAATAATTCCAGTCCCCTGAAGAAGAGTCCATGGAACACACGTGGAGAAACATTGTTCTAGACCCAGATCCTGACGGGTTTCTTGTTTTATCTCTAAACCTGTTCCCCTTCAATAGCCAGCTCCATTCCCTCCTCACATCCCATGGCTGGATCAGATCAGGCTGGGCTTCTGAAGGCCTCTGGTCCCCAGCTATCCTGGTGCCCACAGGCCCTTAATGCCTACTTCTTCCACCACCCCCCACCACACGCCCCACATTCAGCCTGGGCTGAGGGCCAGTCAACTGCCTCCACTCCTTTGAACTGTGAGGAGAGAAAGTCAGGAATCAACCACCTCCCTCCAGAGCTGGGTGGACCCAGTGATGGTAACTCTACTTTCTACCACCAGGGAGAGAAAGGAGATGCTGGCAACTCCATTGGAGGAGGCAGAGGGGAGCCTGGTCCACCAGGGCTCCCAGGGCCCCCGGGGCCAAAGGTGAGTCTTGCCCTGGGAGCAGTGCTCAAGGTTGATGTTTGCCTGTGTCCTTATCCTCAGCCCATTCCTGGGGACTCTGTGTCCCG
>NW_011890154.1:4365-6082 GCF_000151845.1 Pteropus vampyrus
GAATGGGCCTCCTCCTACCTCCCCTGTCCCTCCTGTCCTAGGCCTCCTGGAACGCTCCCCACCCCTCAACTCCCCTCCACACACACACAGGCCCAGGGCCTTCACCCTCCCCTGGGTCTCCCAGGCAGGACAAGGTGTGTCCTTGAAAGTGTTCTGGGCTCCAAAATGGCCCACCAGGGGCTGCTGGCAGTCCATGGTTGGGGGCCAGGACAGAACTGGGCATGTGTGTGTGTTAGCTGAGAACTGAGGAGGGCCTGGCTAGGGTTGGGGAAGGGGAGGGAGGGGGGTGGACACCGGTAAGTGGTGCAGAACTCAGAAAAGGAAGGGAGTAGGAAGGAGGGCTGCCAGGAGGAGGTGAGATGCAGGCTGGGCCTAAGCATGTATAGGAATCAGATAGGTGGAACGGATGAGTTAGTAGAAGCCAACAGGGAAAGAGAAAGAGGCCCAAAGACACTTAATACTCAGAACATCAACAGCAGGACCATCTTTTTCCCCCTTGAGCAGCTGTCCAAGCTGCCTTGCATGACCTCATCCCATCTCTCCTCTTCCCCAGGGAGAAGCTGGTGTTGATGGCCAGGCCGGCCCCCCAGGACAGCAGGGAGACAAGGTACAGAGGCCACCAGATCTGAATGCAGCAGGATAAGAGTCAGTTTGGGAGTTCAAGCCTCCGCTCAGAGATGAGCAGTCTTAGCCATCCCTGCGGCTGGACCCCCAGGGCACAAGGCTGAGGTGCCACGACTCCTGCCTGCTGTCTCTCCACGGAGACAGCAGTCATGGGAAGGCTGGCCCAGGGACAGGATGCTTGGGCTGGGGGTGACCCAGAGGCCCTGCTCTGTTAGCTTTTAAGCCACTGGTAGACCTACACTTTTCTCAGCTACTCTCTATGGAAGGGTTGGGTGGGTGCTGCTATGTGCCTCACAGGAGCACGATAAACTGAAATACTATGGAGCAGGGCGGTAAAGGGGCAGGTGACCTGCAGGTGGCAGTGGCTAAATGTTCCATGAGCTGGCCAATTGCAGGGTCATCAGAAGTTGAGTTATATTAAAGAGTTTGTTTTTCCTCAATTTTTACTTTCTATTTTATTTTTGTAAATTGTCTTCAATGTTAGCATCATCACAGAACAATTGGAACTGTAGTTTGTTTTCGCAATTGATGCCACTGCTTCATTTATTCATCATCATTCTGTCCTGTTTCCAACAGGAACAAATGCCCTCACTTCACCAGCTCGTGAGGCTGGGTGCTCCTAATGCATTCTATCCCCACTCCTTCCATGTTTCATCCCACAGTTTGGGTCTTTTACAAGCAGAGGGGCCCCTAAAAGAACCGCATGGGCCCTTCATGGCAAATATTGACCCAGGCAATTGGGCAAAAGTATCTGAGCCCTAGCTACCTAAGCAGAATGAAATAAAGAGAAGCAAAAGGCCTGTTTCCTGATCCCAAGGAGGTGGCTGACTTAGGGGGCTGGGGAGAGGTGGCCAGATACAGGTGGAGTCACTACCAACTAATGTAGGATAGAAAGAATATCCTTAAGTACAAAGCTGGAGGGAGCTGGACGGGAGCGAGGAGACCTGGCAGAGGCCTCCTGATAGAGTGAAGCCTGCACTTCAGTGCACGGGGAGCTCTGCGTCCTCCTGGCCTGAGCTCGGATGAGCCTCCTGGCTTCTCCGTGGCCCCTAACGCATGGTCCACCACGGGACATCAGATTCTCTCATACCCA
>NW_011890154.1:6842-7364 GCF_000151845.1 Pteropus vampyrus
TAGTTTGTTTTCGCAATTGATGCCACTGCTTCATTTATTCATCATCATTCTGTCCTGTTTCCAACAGGAACAAATGCCCTCACTTCACCAGCTCGGGAGGCTGGGTGCTCCTAATGCATTCTATCCCCACTCCTTCCATGTTTCATCCCACAGTTTGGGTCTTTTACAAGCAGAGGGGTCCCTAAAAGAACCGCATGGGCCCTTCATGGCAAATATTGACCCAGGCAATTGGGCAAAAGTTTCTGAGCCCTAGCTACCTAAGCAGAATGGAAATAAAGAGAAGCAAAAGGCCTGTTTCCTGATCCCAAGGAGGTGGCTGACTTAAGGGGCTGGGGAGAGGTGGCCAGACAGATACAGGTGGAGTCACTACCAACTAATGTAGGATAGAAATAATATCCTTAAGTACAAAGCTGGAGGGAGCTGGACAGGAGCGAGGAGACCTGGCAGAGGCCTCCTGATAGAGTGAAGCCTGCACTTCAGTGCACGGGGAGCTCTGCGTCCTCCTGGCCTGAGCTCGGATGA
>NW_011890154.1:8129-10159 GCF_000151845.1 Pteropus vampyrus
TTTTACTTTCTATTTTATTTTTGTAAATTGTCTTCAATGTTAGCATCATCACAGAACAATTGGAACTGTAGTTTGTTTTCGCAATTGATGCCACTGCTTCATTTATTCATCATCATTCTGTCCTGTTTCCAACAGGAACAAATGCCCTCACTTCACCAGCTCGTGAGGCTGGGTGCTCCTAATGCATTCTATCCCCACTCCTTCCATGTTTCATCCCACAGTTTGGGTCTTTTACAAGCAGAGGGGCCCCTAAAAGAACCGCATGGGCCCTTCATGGCAAATATTGACCCAGGCAATTGGGCAAAAGTATCTGAGCCCTAGCTACCTAAGCAGAATGAAATAAAGAGAAGCAAAAGGCCTGTTTCCTGATCCCAAGGAGGTGGCTGACTTAGGGGGCTGGGGAGAGGTGGCCAGATACAGGTGGAGTCACTACCAACTAATGTAGGATAGAAAGAATATCCTTAAGTACAAAGCTGGAGGGAGCTGGACGGGAGCGAGGAGACCTGGCAGAGGCCTCCTGATAGAGTGAAGCCTGCACTTCAGTGCACGGGGAGCTCTGCGTCCTCCTGGCCTGAGCTCGGATGAGCCTCCTGGCCTCTCCATGGCCCCTAACGCATGGTCCACCAAGGGACATCAGATTCTCTCATACCCAGCTTTATCCCCATTTTACTCCAATTTTGTCGTGCAATAGGGAGAGCCTGGAGCAACTGGAGAACAGGGACCAGCTGGCCCCAAGGTATGTACATGTCTCACCCACAGTTACACAGCACAGTATTGCACCTCCCTGGGGTCACAGAGTGACGCAGCTAGCCCTTAAGGTCTTGAAGGGAAGAGAGGGGAAGAGCATGCTGGCCCCTGATAGGAGGCATTGCAGCCATGACTGGACTCAATCTTCTCCAGGTCAGTCTGGTCCAGCATTCTCACATGGAGTCGAACTCCGGGGCATCCTCTGAGAGCAGGTGGAATCCCCTGACAGGCTCCCCATCTTGCTGCTCTGGAGCCACCTGCGTGTAGCCGGGGCGGACAGTGTTGGCTACAGTCATGTTTGATAGATAACAGGAAGCAGTTGTTGTCAGGTCCCCCTGGCCCAGGCCCTGGGTTGAGATCTCATTTTTCTTATAGGGCTCCAAGGGAGAACCAGGGAAAGGAGAGATGGTGGATTACAATGCAAACATCAACGAGGCTCTCCAGGTGAGCGGGGGTCGGCCCAGAGACCTGCGATCTAGACGTGCTTCTGGGCCTCCAGACTCTGCACCAAGGCCCTGAGAAGGGAGCCTGCAATACATGGATTAATGTCCTTGAGGCCCGGCCATTGGGCAGGGCTTCCAGGAGAGTCACTCCCTCGTTTTCTCTCCTTTGGCCTCCCACTGTGCAGCCTCCAGGCAAATGGAGGCCCTCTTTTGGCGTCTAGGTAGCCTGGCTCTCGATCTGGGCCTGTCTGGCTCCGGGTAACTGAGAGCCATAACTGGAGCATCCTAGCACCCCACAGGGTGTCAGCCCATCCAGGGTTCTAGAATCCCATTTCTTCAGTACACACACTCCCCTTTCACATGGTAGCGTCTGTCTTCCTGTTACACATCTCCTTTTTGTGTCAATTTTATCGTATTTCAAGTTCATATGGTATCCACCCTTTAAAGCAGGGTTTCTTAGCCTCAGCACAGTTGACATTTGGGGTTAGATAATCTTTGAGTTGGGGTTTTGGGGAACACTGTCCGTTGTGTTGTAGGAAGTTGAGCAGCATGTCTAGTCTTTACCCACCAGATGCCACTAACACTCCACATCCAGTTATGACAACTGGATGTCTCCGGACATTGCCGAATGTCCCCAGGGAGGCCAAATCACCCCAGGTTGAGAATCGCTCCTTTAAAGGAAACTTGCTGTGTGAATCCATTTACAAGGTGTGCAATTCTTTTTAATGCCAACAATCGTTGGTCTAATTATTTTTTGAGTGATTCCATATTTCGCTATGCTGCGTCTACTTGTTTAAGGGGTGGTACGTTGAAATCTAGGTTCTGGAGGAAGAGGGAAGA
>NW_011890154.1:10209-10510 GCF_000151845.1 Pteropus vampyrus
TGTGAATCCATTTACAAGGTGTGCAATTCTTTTTAATGCCAACAATCGTTGGTCTAATTATTTTTTGAGTGATTCCATATTTCGCTATGCTGCGTGTATTTGTTTAAAGGGTGGTACGTTGAAATCTAGGTTCTGGAAGAAGAAGGAAGAGCAAAGGAGAGTCCCAGTCAGCGTCTAGAAAGAATAGGAGATGCTGCTTCCTCTTTGCGAAGTGAAAGAAAGTTTGCAGCCCATTCGAGGGCTCGTCTGAGTCCATTGTAGGGCAGCCTCAGAGCAGCATTAGGTGAAATATGGGATGTTC
>NW_011890155.1:0-1082 GCF_000151845.1 Pteropus vampyrus
ATAGTAAGCTAATAATACTGTTTCAGAAAGTGAGCCATGAGCTGCCTAGAGATGACAAGCAGAGCCAGTGTGGAAACTGGACTTTCCCAACAGCCCCTTAGCCAGGGTACAAGCTTGATAAACGATAAATCAAGAAACAAAGATGTCACGCACACATACGGCGATTCTCATAGATTTTCACAGGGTTCAAGGATCCTCTATTATTATCTACTACTGTAGCGCAGATTATTTTAAACCATAGTGATTTAAAATAATAGTCATTTACTATCTCTCAGAGTTTCTGTGAGTGGGAAATGCAGACAAGGCACAGAGGGGACAGTCTGTCACACACTATTGCGTCTAGAGCTTCAGCTAGAAGACTTGAAGCTTAGGAGCTGGAATCTTCTGAAGGACCTGTTATTCCCACGCAGCCCGTCCGTGTGGCGTGGGTCCCCTCACGACATGGCGGTCAAGAGACCCTTGGCAGGTGTGTGAGAAGGAGCTGGAGACATGTGGGGCTTAAGTTGCCAGGGGCACGGAAGAGACGGTGAGGAGGCAGTTACATATGAATTTGTTATTCAGGGGTGAGGTCTGGGCTGGATATAAACGTAAGGTCTATTATCCTGTATATGATATTCAAAGCCAAAGGACAGAGATGCGAGTATAGAAAAGAGAGGCCCGAGGATGAGCCTCCTGGGACTTAGGGAAGTGAGAGGCAATTGCGAAAGGGACAGAGAAGCCACGAAGGTCACGGCAGAGCCTGTTATCCCAGCAGCTAGACAAGGGGTTTCGAGGACGGGGAGTGATCCATGGCTGCTGAGAGGTTCAGGAAAATGAGGCCACTTGCCCATGTCTCAGTTATTAGTTACTTATGATCAGGGCATATCACGGATGGAGGGAATTCTGCCTAATTGTGTCAAGGCCCCTGCTGGGACTTGGGAATGGGGAGGAAGGAGTCACAAAGGCCCAGGACGTTGAAGATAGTTGGCACAGTTGTCTGGGAGATTCGTGAGCCCAGAGACTGCAACCCGACCAGGCTGGATCCCGGGTGTGTAAGCCATACACAAGCTGCACGTGGACCAGGTGAAGGCTCAGCTGGCCTC
>NW_011890155.1:3219-3878 GCF_000151845.1 Pteropus vampyrus
GAGGAGCCGGCGCTGCAGAACCAGATCCGGGAGCACGTCATCGCCATCGAAGGTGAGGGCCGAGCCGCCGCGGGGTTTCTGGAAAGCGCGGGGGAGCGGGCACCCCCGGCGCAGTGCGCGCGCGCGCGTGTGCGTGCGTGTGTACACACGCGCCGGGCCGTGGCACGCGGCTGCCCCGCCGAGTGAGCACTGCGGTGCTGCTAACCCAGCAAGGCCCAGCGAGAACTCGGGAGGCCGCGGGGCTCTGTCAGGGGAGAGGGGCTGTCAGCGTTGATTCGGTAACGGGCAGTAGAGTCTCTCCTGGGAGACGGTGGCTAAATGCAGTCGTGTCCTGGGTCACGCGACTGACCCAGCCCAGCCGAGGCCTGGGGGCAGCTGGAGGTTGGTGCCACCGGACCTGTGACAGGTTACGGGGCCAGGACCGAGCTTATGGCTGGACGTCGAAGACGTGTTTTGAGAAGTGCCGCTGCTGGTGTGTGTGTGGGGGGCGAGGCTCCCCGCAGCTTGTTTAGCGGGCGGGGCTGTCCCCCCTCAGTCTTTGCTCAGTTCTGGGGCACACTGGAGGCAGCTGAACCAGCCTAGGCAGAGGGAGTCAGTCCCGCTGCGGGCAGTGTTGTGTCCAGGGGCAGGCCAAAGGCTGGCCTCCATAGAGTGTTTTC
>NW_011890155.1:7378-9243 GCF_000151845.1 Pteropus vampyrus
TCCTCCCCAAGATCTTTATTTCAGACTTTGGCTGATTTATTCCCCCCGCCCCCGCCCGCCCCCCAAAGCCTCTGGATTTTGTGGAAACATTGCCCATGGTTTTCACATTTACCTGATCAGACTTCTTGGGTGTCCCACTGGGGTGCGGCATGCTTTGAAACGTAGCCCCACAGCACGAGTCGCCTCCATGCCAGCAAAGAGCCGGGGAGCTGCCCACCTCCAGTGTGGACAGCTTGGCTAGGTTTTCCCCCTGCGGCTCTCCTTTAAAAAGCCAGTCTGGGGTTGGTGGGTTTGAGGTAAATGAGTCAACTGCCTTTCTTGTCAAATAAAGCTTGTTCTTCTTCAAGGGGTAAAGCCCCTGTTAGCAGTTGCATCTTGTAATTCACTTGGCAGCAGCAGGACTGTGATGCCAGTGATGACCCAGCCCGGTCAGTCAGCCAGGGCAGCGCTTGAGGCCCCAACCAGCTTTTATGCCAACACCCCCACCAGGGGCAGGTCGGCAGGAACCACGCTGCCCACCAGTGGTTTGTGTGGCTTCCTCTGCAGGCCCCAGAGAGGTTGTGCTGGCCAGGCCCCCGGTAAGGGTGGTTTTACAGGGGTTTCCAGGTCTGGGGCCCCGCATTTGGGGGACCCGGGAAGAAGGGGCGGGGTGATGCCATGATACAGCTCTTTCATTCAGTGCTCAGCAGAGTGCTGTGGGCATCATCTCAGTTTATCCTGTGTCCATCTTGTGATGTAGATGCCACCGCTGAGGACCAGAACGTGTCGGGGGCTTGCCGGGGAGAGGTGGGCTGGGTCGATCTGGCCTCCGCGATGGCTGTCCAGCTCCTTCTGAGAGCACTGGCACTTGTGGTTATTCAGAGTCTCCCCAGGCCCCAGGTGGAAGCCATCTCAAGCACGTGTCCGCTTTGCACGAGACGAGGCGGGTACGGGAATGCCGGCTTCCCCGTGCAGTCAGCACTGTGTAAGCGTTTGTTCTCATGTAGAACTGCGTTTAACGTGGTCGTTGCAGGTGTACGTGTTTAGGGGACAAATACCTTCTTCCTGCCATGGATGAGCACAAGTTTTCATTGCCACTATCGACCGATTTGTGATCTTTCAGGTTTAATCAACGTTGCAGGTGTGAGGCCTTTTAGTCGTTGATGTAAATGTCAGTCTCCTTAAAATTTGCACTTGGCTGATCATCACTTCCAGGGGAAATCTCATACGTCCCCGTCGCAGCCCTGGTGTCCCCTCTGGCCTGAGTGGTGTCACGTCTTTCCCGCCTCTCCCCGTCGCGCCCGAGGCCTCGGCTTCCTTTGCTTCGTGTCCTGTCACTGCTCCAGCCTGAAAGACTAGGAGCCCTTTGAGGGCAGAGATCGGGCTGCGTCCGTTTTTCCTCTCCTCAGCGATTTGACCGTGCGCGTCCGGCCCCGGGAGGGTGCCCGGGCGTCGTTTGCTGGCGGTGGACTTGCCAGAGGAGCTAATGTTTACTCCGGAGTTGGGGTCTTTTTGCTCCTCGCGGGTAATGTAAACAGCATTTTTTCTCCGGCGGGAGGGCGGGCGTCCTGAAACTTGTCACAGAGCACGGGCGTTAGCCTGGGCACCTTTCGGATCTGGCGGGTTAGCTCGGGTGGGAACTAAATGCCATGTGGTGTTGGGGGTGGAAATGAGATGTTTTTAGTGTACGCAGCGGAAGAAAATGATCTCCTTGCTGAATCCGGCGGTTTTTTCAACGCAACCGTGTGCAGGAGGTTGGTGTTTCTGTGTGTCGGGTGTGAGGTTCAGACATGTGGGATCAGCGTCATCAGGAGAGAGAGATGAGTGACAGACTGGGCGTCTGACACGTGCAGTCTGTTCAGTGTCACATTGAGACCCCTGGTTCC
>NW_011890155.1:9648-10526 GCF_000151845.1 Pteropus vampyrus
TGCGTTTAACGTGGTCGTTGCAGGTGTACGTGTTTAGGGGACAAATACCTTCTTCCTGCCATGGATGAGCACAAGTTTTCATTGCCACTATCGACGGATTTGTGATCTTTCAGGTTTAATCAAAGTTGCAGGTGTGAGGCCTTTTAGTCGTTGATGTAAATGTCACAGTCTCCTTAAAATTTGCACTTGGCTGATCATCACTTCCAGGGGAAATCTCCTACGTCCCCGTCGCAGCCCTGGTGTCCCCTCTGGCCTGAGTGGTGTCACGTCTTTCCCGCCTCTCCCAGTCGCGCCCGAGGCCTCGGCTTCCTTTGCTTCGTGTCCTGACACTGCTCCAGCCTGAAAGACTAGGAGCCCTTTGAGGGCAGAGATCGGGCTGCGTCCGCTTTTGCTGTCCTCAGCGATTTGACGGTGCGCGTCCGGCCCCGGGAGGGTGCCCGGGCGTCGTTTGCTGGCGGTGGACTTGCCAGAGGAGCTAATGTTTACTCCGGAGTTTGGGTCTTTTTGCTCCTCGCGGGTAATGTAAACAGCATTTTTTCTCCGGCGGGAGGGCGGGCGTCTTGAAACTTGTCACAGAGCACGGGTGTTAGCCTGGGCACCTTTCGGATCTGGCGGGTTAGCTCGGGTGGGAACTAAACGCCATGTGGTGTTGGGGGTGGAAATGAGATGTTTTTAGTGTACGCAGCGGAAGAAAATGATCTCCTTGCTGAATCCGGCGGTTTTTTCAACGCGACCGTGTGCAGGAGGTTGGTGTTTCTGTGTGTCGGGTGTGAGGTTCAGACGTGTGGGATCAGCGTCATCAGGAGAGAGAGATGAGTGACAGACTGGGCGTCTGACACGTGCAGTCTGTTCAGTGTCACATTGAGACCCCTGGTTCC
>NW_011890155.1:14167-15865 GCF_000151845.1 Pteropus vampyrus
TGTGGGGGCGGGGGGGGGTGCTAGGCAGGGAAGGAGAGCAGATACCCAGCAGAAGAGGTTGTTAACGGACCCTGCGAATAACCAGCCAAATAAGCTCGTCTGTGTGCGAGGCTCAGATTTTCCATAAAGAGCAGACTAAATATAGGCCGGAGGGTGGGGACCAGGGCCCAAGAGGGGGCTGTCATCGCTCCGGTATTGTTTCTTCCACTGGTTATCAGAACTTGCCACCGGCCAGGAACAGGTGGCCACCCCGAGCTCCCCGGGAACAGATTGGTGTTTTGTTTAACCAGGGGCTCATTTGCAAATTTCACACTTCTCCTGCTGTGTGACGGGGAGGGTCTTTTTTGGGCTGCCGTGTTGGAGTATTTGTACAGTGTTTCTACACAAGCAACTGTCTAATCTTTAAAGCTGCCCATGCCGTCTGGTTGTCATTAGCGTGGTTAGAAGCTGCCTTTTTTTTTCTTTTCTTTTTTTTTTTTTTTTAAAGGGTGGGAAACACTTTTCATGGCTCTGGGAGAAGAATTCCATGTAATTCCCGGCCGTGCTCACAAGCAATTTCTGTCTGGTCTTAGAAACGTCAACACTCAGCGGGCTCTCGCAGATGCAGCCGCGTCGATTCCGGCTTAGGACGGGGCTTCGTCAAAAGCACTGTCCCCATCTTCTCAGAGGATGGTCCTGGAGAACAGTATCCTAGCAGAGGAAGTGAATTTAGTTTTCTTTCAGTGTGTTTTGGTTAATATGGACATACTGACAGTTTTGAGGGTCCTCGAAGGGATTAGAAGTTTTTCTATTTCTGTTTTCAAACGAATTCCTGCAACGAAACGGCAAGACCACCTTGTATTCTGAGTTCTTTTTCTTCTTGCCTGTCCTCCCTCTGGGGGCAGGTGCGCGGCCTCCACGAGATTCGGGGTTAAGGTAAGCTGATTTGCCAGCTTTTGTGATGCTGTAGAAACCGATTGCCCTGAAATTCTACTGTTTGCGTTTCCAGCTGCTTTTGAGGGGAGACTCGGTGTATCTTCCAGGGAGTGGGGTGCTTCCGGAAGCCCGCCCAGCCTTGTTGCTTTCTAAGATCCGGGGTGCTGCTGTGGGCAGGGATTCTGCCTCCTGTCCTAACACAGTTCCCGTTCGTGCAGGCCGGTGAACCTGGTTACAGACAAACAGACAGACAGACAGACAGACAGACAAGAGCATTGTTTCAGTTTTAGCTTTGACCATCAAGCCTGGGTCTCTCACTTTCTCTGTGTTTTTATTTGGAGTCTGAGATTGGTAGGATTGAGACCACCTCAAACTCGCTCACTTTTTTGAACCCTTTTTTTTTGGACATATAACTTACAGAAGGGGAGGCAGACTGACCGCTGTGTGCAACCGGAATCCAGATCAGGAACCAGGAGGTGGCCGGCGCAGGGCGGACCCACCACGCTGTGCGCCCGTAGAGACGGCCGCCTTGTCGGTGGGCATTTGGGTAGTCCCCATGTGGGGCTGCTATGAATAGCGTGGCTGGGTGTGGTCTCTCAGGTGCCTTTTGTGATGCCCCGGTGTCCCCGTTCCCGTGGGGTGTCTGCCTGGGAGTGGAGTGCTGTGTCTGTTAACCTTTTCTTCCTGGCCGGACACCACCATCCTGAAACCACACTGCCCGCGGAGGGCCCATCCCTGTCTGCGGAGACCTTCACTGCTGCTCACGGCCCAGTCCCCACCCTC
>NW_011890155.1:17171-17966 GCF_000151845.1 Pteropus vampyrus
ACGGGGGCGCTCTGAGTCGGGTGACAGCCGACTGCTCCCCTGAGCCGATGGAGCCCTCTCCTACCTGCGGACTTCGGGTACCCACTCCGGGTCAGCCCAGGGGAAGGGGCGTTTTGCAGTATAGGGTCTGGGATTTGTGTGAGCAAGACAATTTTCTACTGAAAGAGATGAAATTTGGTTCCAGCTCAAGGAGGATCCCTTTTTCTCAACATGTTCTGATAAAATTTTCAAACATAGAGAAGAGTCGAAAGGACGTTCAGGGTGAACCCCTGCACCCCGTCGCCTTGATTCTCCACCCGGCGGTGTTTTGTGCCCCCCCCCCCCCCCCCCGAGGGTGGTTCAGCCACGTCTTCTGTCGGCTGCACGAGGCTTTTCCAGGCTGGTCGGACTTGGGCGTGGGGGCTGGCGGGTTTCTGAAGCAGCGTTGTGGCGTCCGATTCTGGGTGCGGTGTTGATGCAGTGGGGACCAGGCGCCCACTTAGTGCCGCTTGACCGCGAGGGTGGCTCGTTCTGCGAGGAAGTTGGTGGACTGGACTTCGGAGGACAGCGTCTGTCACCTTACTCTTGCTACGGCTCACTCAGGCGTGAAGGGAGACTTTGGCCTGCGCTCTGACCAGAGTAATGTGGCGGGTGGGTGTTCGGGAAGGGCGCCCACCGCTTGGGTCTCGGTGGTTTGGGGAGTGGGCGGCACAAGGTCCCCTGTGTCCCAGGACTTTGATTTGAGGAGCGGCTGATGTATTGATGCGTTTTCTTGTTGGCTGATGTGTTGATGCGTGTTCTTGTTGGAACATGTTA
>NW_011890156.1:0-341 GCF_000151845.1 Pteropus vampyrus
TAATCCAAAGCGTTTCCAAGTTTTGACTGCAACAATGTGTTCTAATTAATTAGGGCGCGAACTGTGTTCGCAGACTCCAGAGGGCCGGGCCGCGGGGTGGGCTGAGATGTGCCGAGGGGCTCCGTCCAACTACTTACCCCTAAACGGATGTAAATAACAGTATAGGTGCTCGATAATCGTTTGTAAATAAGATCTTATGTTAACATCAATTTAGGCCTGAAAATAGCTTTTCAATGAGTAGGCACATAAACAGTAATTTTACTGTCAAATAAATTGCGATTGAACTCCTCACAGCTTCTTTGTCAAAAGAAACTGCAGCCTTGGGGAAGAAAGATTTTAAA
>NW_011890156.1:391-1553 GCF_000151845.1 Pteropus vampyrus
TAAACAGTAATTTTACTGTCAAATAAATTGCGATTGAACTCCTCACAGCTTCTTTGTCAAAAGAAACTGCAGCCTTGGGGAAGAAAGATTTTAAAATATATCAACTTATTTTTTTTAAAATTTTCTTTTAAATTTAAATACATTTTTGCTTTTATTTACAATTCTGAGGAATTTTCTAAAGTAATTTTGAAAGAAAGACCCAAGAGCGTTTATAATATTTTCTCACAAACATTTTTAAACATGTCAATGTGATGGATATTTAATTATTTTGTATTTATTTTTTGATGAGTTTAGAAGTGATTAGTTATAATGATGGATTTGTTATGATATTAATGATGATGATAATTATGATAAAATAATTGGGTATTATATTTTAAAAATCCAAAATATGTTTGTGTTTAAACACCCAAGCCAAATCCTAACAGCAGAGCAGAGATAAAAGAAACGCAGATACATATACAGATATATCTATCTTGTTCTGTACCTCTAGATATATATGAATATAGATATAGATATCTACGGAGAGATATATATATACTTTTTCTTTTTTAAGACAAGGGAGAATGTGAGAATCTAAAATGGCAGAAAGCTTGTAATTAAGCACATAGGTAGTGAGGCTGTAGGGAAATATTTTTAAATTGGGAGAAACAGGGACGGACTAAAGGGGAATTTTGGGCTAATTGGAGTCGGCGGTTCGCGGAGACAGAGGTCTGGGTGGGGCGGTGGCAGCGGCCACAGGCCGGGACAGCATGTGACCTCACTGGGCACTGCGGGCCACTGTAGCGTGAAGGTGAGACCTGGTGCGTCCAAACGCGTCTGAGCATAGAAAAGGTTCAGTAAGAATACAATGCCAAGGTCACAGCGGCGCGGGGCCCCTGCGGCGGGTGGAGCTGGCGGCACAGGAAGCTGCCCGGGACGTCGCTGAGTGGACGCGGCGGGCGTGACCGGGCAGGACCGCAGACCCTGGGACACCGCACGCAGGCGACACACGTTCTTGAAAAGTAATTTTCTTTCTTCAATAATAAATGAACCCAGCTTACTATAACTTTTTTCTACTTTACAAACTTTTTATTTTTTTTAACTTTTTGCCTCTTTTATAAGAACTTAAAACACAAACATGTAGCAGAGCTGTACGAAAACATTATCTTTCTGTTGTTTTTTT
>NW_011890156.1:5143-6366 GCF_000151845.1 Pteropus vampyrus
TTGTTTATCGGCCATGACTTAGAACGTATATGTAACTGTCTACGTTGTACTAAAATTAAACAGATTTATAAACATTTCTAGGTGAAGTATTAGTGCTAGCATCATACAAACCAGATTCTGATTGTAGAGATTTTTCAGCTCATCCTCTATGCACCAAATGAACTCATTTGACCAAGTCCTGTAAGTTTTGGTAAAGTAAAAAATTTTCTAATAACTAAATTCACGGGGAAATATTTCCACTTTCTGTTGATTAAAAAAGAACTAACAAGGATTAAAAAAAAAAGACTTATTAGTTCTTTCAACAAATATTTATTGAGCCCCTCTGTGAAAAACAATTGCGAATACCGTGTGAAAAATATATATATAAAGTAACCATTTCAGATCACAAGCAGAGTATATGTGCGCACATCTGTCTTCGTGTGTGTGACCATCGTTTGGAAGAGCTAACGTGCCATCTAACTGCTGTTTTCCATGTTTCAGGGCCTAGATGAGATTGTCGATGGGCAATGTGGGTACTGGGACGCCTTACCGAGCACTGATGTTATGTCAGCAACTTCGCCAACCATTTCATCACCTCTTCGAGCTTACTAAAGATCCTATACGTTACATAATGCGTGTTATTTCATTTTGCACATCAAAAACAGAGCTCGGCAACGTCTTAGATAACTGGCTCGAGGTCATGAGCGAGTAGGAGGCAAACCCGGAAATCATAGCCAGTGACCAGGGTGTGTGTTTGTATCCATCGAGTTCATTGTAAGCTTCAGACGGTTGAATGAAGAGGCACAGAAAGACCTCGGGAGAAGCGTTCTGGAGCTCTGCCCTTGACCCAGGAGCGCACGGCCAGCGTCAGACGGTGAAAGCAGCCGGACCAAGCCTTAGCGTTTCTCCACGTGGACAAGCCCCACCCCGCCTTTATTTATTTATTTATTTTGCCTCCTTTGAAAAAGAGGATGAGATCTAGCATAGCCAACGCCTGTCCACGAGTATAAGTGACCATTCTATGATAGCACAAAAACGAATTGATTTTTCCCATCGAGGGAGGAATGAGGGCGTCCGAGCATGCTTGCGATGAGCGTCAGAGATGCCACCGCCGTGCTACCTCAGTCCCCTCGTCCTGGACCTTTCTGCGCAGAGTGCTTCCGAGTGTTACTTTCTGACTCGATGATTTTTCTTGAAAAAATAAAACCCCTGAAGGCCAGAGATGGAGAAGCCTGCCCGACCGA
>NW_011890156.1:7543-8916 GCF_000151845.1 Pteropus vampyrus
CATATGAACTCAGTTACCATCCAGCAGAGTGCTGGGACCAGCTGGCACATTATTCAGATCTCTACCCAGCTCTGGTTTAGGGATGTGGTACCACTGGCTGGACATTGGTCACAGTGGGCGTATTCACACCAAGGGAATCGGTAAACGCTACGAATCAGGGCTCCCCTCCTTCCTTCCCACCCACGGAGACCTGTTGTCAAGCTTTTACCAGTAGACCACGACATGCGACCACACAATTCTTTTTGGCCTGCATTATCTGCACTAGTTTGCTCCTTTACAAATGCCTGCCATTTTCCACAAGGCTAACCACACCCAGATCGACTGCAAATTAACTGGACAACATTCAATCCAAAGCTCACGTGTTGTATTTCCTGGTGACTTTTGGCACAAATTAGGACCTCTGTCAATATTTGCTAAGTGAATAAATTGCCACGTGCAATAAAAGAAAAGCTTTATCTCTTTGCATGTGCGAAGCCGTCTCCATAAACGGGCACATTTAATGCAGACCAGCTCTTGTGGGAAACTGTAGTAAGCTAATTTATCGTCATTGAGGTAAAGCTAAATGTGATAAAAAAGAAAAACAATTATCAAAGAGCTAGGCCAGGACTCAAATTCCACTTAAGCCATTTGCTAAACTTGGAGCCTTAGACCAGTTATTGAAATTCTAGAGACTTCAGTTTCTCATCTGAAAATGCGTACAATGATATTGACCTTGGCCTTATTGTGGAGATTCTAGAAATAACATAAATATCTGGCACATAATATGTATTTACAAATGGTAAGATGTCCTGCTAATATAACAAGAACAATCATTATTATTCTTATTGTAGTTTAGATATAATCATCTGAGGATAATTGACTTTTCTATTATGTGGTTGAGATTAAAAAATACCACGTGTGATTTTTCCCTTCCCCAGTCATTCGTCATTCACTTAACCACATTGAAAAGAAGGCTCAGTGAGTGGGGTCTTTCATTAAGACTCAGAATCCAAGAAGAGCCGGCCTCAGCACTTTCCTCACCAAATAGGAAGATTCATTGTCAATTTGCTGAAATTGCAATTAAATTTGCAGCTAAAATTTGCGATTAAATTTGCCTACACAAAAGATTTAAGTTAACAGTGAATTTTTGAGATCGCAGTGAAGCAATTCCCTGAACCTCTAAGCACTGGAACGAGGGCATCTGTTGGCCTTGATTTTCCTTAGAAAATAGGACAGTAACTGATTACGTAACACTTTCATTCAGAGTCAGTGGCTTTCAAACGCGGGCATGCAGAAAAGTCAGCAGAGAAGCCTGCAGAAGAACGCAGATTGTTCGCAACGCTTTCACTAACTCCTGTGGGGGGAAAGGCTGGAGGGGAAAGAAGGGAGAAGGG
>NW_011890156.1:12066-14141 GCF_000151845.1 Pteropus vampyrus
CAGTGGCTGAATCACACGGAGGGTGGCTGGAGTCCCAGGCATCCTCTTAAAGAGTCTACATGGACTTATTGCTGACGGACTTGCTTGCTCTGAGCCCCAGCACTGTGACCGCAGCTCAAAAGGCACCAGGAACACAAGGGGAGGGACTGAGTTGTCTGCTTCAGGACGAGGGATGGAGAGGCGGCTTTCCCCCAGACAACAGTGCTGGCAGAAGGCCTAGTTCCTTCGTTGGGCCCCCCCACTCTCTGAACTGCATGTACAGGTGGGCCCCATATCCGAGTACCCATTAGCCTGGCAGACACTCCTCACCCCACCCAGGTGATTCCTTGAGGCCCCGCCTCCCAACATGTGGCCACCCAAGCCACCTCTAGTGGCTTTCCTATACAAACGGCCTGTCTTGGCTTCTGCTGCAGACTTTCCTAAACTCTCTCAAAGGCTCACAAACCCAAACAGGCAGCCTCTGGCCTTGGTGTGCCCGGTCCTTCTTGCTAAGCAGTCTCAAGCCTGGCACTAGCGGCAGCTGGCCTTGGTTCACGGATTGGCCTCTCGAGGCACCTCTAAGCCCAGCACAGGTGGCGGCTATCTGTAGATTGCTTACTGACTCTTGCCAGGTGGCCCCGGGCAGGGCACAGGCTACAGCTGAACTTGGTTTGTTGCGGGGCCCCTCCCAGAGGGCTCTGGGACAGACATGCCCAGTGCCCAGCTTCTAATTGAGCTGGAGCACCACCCGGGGCTGCATTCGAGGACAACACACCCAAAGGGCAGACTGATAAGGCACCAGGACCCTAAGGTGAATTCTGCTCTATAGGGCCAGCTCCTCACCAGCCAGTCCCTCCTGCTGATGTGCAAATAGCAACCAAGACCCAACTACAATAGTAGGGTGCACACGGTTTATACAAGGGACACACCTGGAGCATCCAGCTCAGGTGATCAGGGAAGACTGTGCCACTGGGCCCCACAGGACACATACCACATAAGGCCGCTCTCCTAAGACCAGGAGACATACGAGCCATACCTAATACATAGACGCAAAGGCAGCCATAATGAGGCGACAAAGAATCATGTCCCAAATGAAAGAACAGAACAAAGCTCCAGAAAAAGAACTAAAATGGAGACAAGCCATTCACCAGACGCAGAGTTCAAAACACTGGGTGTAAGAATACTCAAGGGACTTAGGGGAAGAGTAGATGAACTAAGTGAGAACGATAACAAAGAGAGAGAAAACATAAAAATGGAGAGGGAAAACATGTAAAAGAACAAGTCAGAAATGAAGAACACAATACCTCCAAAGGAGAATGACGGGGTGAACCAACAGGAGATTGGATGAAGGAGAGAATCGAATCAGCGACTTAGAGGATAAGGTGGCAGAAAACACCCGATCGGAACAGCAGAAAAACAAGAAATAAAATAAAAAATAATTTAAGGGGCTCCTGGGATAACATCAAGTACAAAAGCATTTACGTCATAGGGGCACCAGAAAGAGAAGAAAGACAGCGAGGATTTGAGAACCTATTTGAGAAAATAATGACTGAAAACTTCCCTAACCTGGTGAAGGAAATAGACACACGACCCCAGGAGGTTCAGAGAGTCCCAAACAGGATGAACCCAAAGAGGCCGCATCATCATTCAATGCCAAAGGTTATAGACAGAGAGAGAATCTTAAAAGCAGCAAGAGAAAAGCATTCAGTTTCCTACAAGGAGCCCCCATAAGACTGGCAGCTGATTTCTCAACAGAAACTTTGCAGGCCAGAAGGGACTGGCATGAAATATTCAAAGTGACGAAAAATAAGGACCTACAACCAAGATGGCTCTACCCAGCAAAGCTATCATTTAAAATCAAAAGACAGATCAAGAGCTTCCCAGACAAGAAACAACTAAAGGGGTTCATCGCCACCAAGCCAGCATTACGAGAATGTTAGAGGCACTTCTTTAAGAAGTAGAAGAAAAAAAAGATAAAAATATGAGTGCTAAAATGGCAAGAACCACATAGCTACCAACGATTACTTCAAATGAAAAAGGATTAAATGCTTCAATCAAAAGATCGGGCGGCCGAATGGATAAGAAAACAAGACCCT
>NW_011890157.1:0-1257 GCF_000151845.1 Pteropus vampyrus
GATAGACTGAGCTGAGTGTCTTCCAACCAGAATTGAAGATATTGTCTAAGGATGGAATGCGTAGATGTGAATTCAGAGCAGAAGATTATTTAAAGCTTGAGGACCCCAAAATATATACTTGGGGTAGAGGATCTATATTATTTTATTAAGTATGAACCAAAAGAGAGCTTATCTTTTGAGCTACCCCAAAATTCAATCTTGTCTAAGACTGTTATAATTTCATAGTATTTCCTTCTTTTGGAAGGGACAGGATATCAGTCGTGATTCTAAATCTTGGAGACACTCAGTAATGGGAGCGTAGTATGTAGAAAGGCAAGAACAATCAGGAGAAGACAGAGTTTGATTTCAGCAATATGGTGTGCCATCCAAAGCATCTGAGAATAGCTGTCAGTAGGCAGTTCTGATCTTAAGGGCGCTGAATCTCCCTAGGGAAGTTCTTATTGAGTATGTACCTGATAAGATAATAGCTAGTTGATATCCAGAGTTGGGACTCCACATCATCAGGCTCTGCAGATTCTGAGTGAAGCTGGGTTGTCTTTGAAAGGGAGCCTGGTTATTCAGGGCTCAACATATCAAGATAAATCATTGTGCCGGGCATTAGCACATGGACATGATCTTAGAATCATCTATAACACAGGACGGAGCTTCCATATCATGGCGCCTTCCATCAGCCATAGATTTGATTAGACATGTGGGTCCAACTGGATAATGAACCAGGAACATCACTTCATGGTAACAATCTTCAGTTTTATTGTTAACTCTGAAACAAATCCTGTAAAGAATTATGATTAAAAATGTATATCCACTGAAAAGCTATTTATCATAATAGAATTACTTATTAGAGAAATGTTGTAAGGGAAATACAAAATGAGAAAAAATATAGCTTGACATGTAAAGAATAAATCTACTTTAAAGTATACAGTAATTTTTGTCATGTATATTTATTTTATATCTACTTTAACTTAAAAAATAAACATTTTTTTCATATTTATGAGAAAAAAATACCCTAATAATTAGATGTGAACCCAAGAAATGGTCACTTGATACATAAGTTAAAAAAAATTAAAGACAGTAAAGACAGTATAGTAATGAGATGAGAGATATTGTTGATTTTCTTGAGAAAAATTTAAATTATTTAAGTTTATTTCCCTATCTTTCATGTTGTACTATTTTTTTGCTCTGTTAAGAGAGATATGGACCTGCAGCTTGATTACAAAGATGTTAAAATCTAGCAATTTTTAAAGACTTTAATGCTTA
>NW_011890157.1:2237-2655 GCF_000151845.1 Pteropus vampyrus
TGTAAGGGAAATACAAAATGAGAAAAAATATAGCTTGACATGTAAAGAATAAATCTACTTTAAAGTATACAGTAATTTTTGTTATGTATATTTTGTATCTACTTTAACTTAAAAAATAAACATTTTTTTCATATTTATGAGAAAAAAATACTCTAATAATTAAATGCGAACCCAAGAAATGGTCACTTGATACATAAGTTAAAAAAATTAAAGACAGTATAGTAATGAGGTGAGAAATATTGTTGATTTTCTTGAGAAAAATTTAAATTATTTAAGTTTATTTCCCTATCTTTCATGTTGTACTATTTTTTTGCTCTGTTAAAAGAGATATGGACCTGCAGCTTGATTACAAAGATGTTAAAATCTAGCAATTTTTAAAGACTTTAATGCTTACGAAAGTGTTTTTTTTCAAGCTCTG
>NW_011890157.1:2705-3077 GCF_000151845.1 Pteropus vampyrus
TTAAAGAAAAGGAAAACATGGATTGTTACATATTAAGCAAAATTACATATCTCTAATTCTGTTATTTATTTTATTACCATGCAATCTTGAGTTAGCTATTAACTCTCTTTGCTTTTCTCTCAGTCTATAAATAAGGCTTTGCATTTGTATGTCAAGCACAAAGAGGAATGAAGGAGGTTCTGAATTGTGTGATAGGTAATAGAAAATCAAAATTGTGTTCTGTAGTGCTACTATATTCATTGCAATAATGGGTCTGGTGACTTTCTCACTGTGTTTGTTTCAGGTTGCTTTCAGCTATGTAATGTTTTTCGATCCCATGAAATGGAAATTGACCAGTGCTTGCTGGAGACCCTTCCCCTTGGCCAAAGGCAG
>NW_011890157.1:3127-3497 GCF_000151845.1 Pteropus vampyrus
GGGAGTATGTTGAAATTGATTATACTCTTGTCTTGGAAAATCCTCACTCTTCCTTTGTTTCATTGTCATTGTATATGCAGTAAAAATAACTCTGGAAGCATGTTATAACAATTGATTCCGAGAATAAAACTTCTGCTAGGAGAGTTGTTTGGGGTGTGTGTGTGTGTGTGTGTGTGCGCGCGCGCAACACCTGCATGTAATCATGCTAATTTCCTTAGCGGACGGCTACCTTCTAGCCTCTAAGAGTTCATAGCAAACATATTTGTAACGTGGCATAAGCAATATGTTTGCAACTACATTTTTCATTAAATACTTAAACTATCTGTGCATGTATGCTTTTAAAATTCTTGAGATGTAGCCTTTTGTCTTT
>NW_011890157.1:3557-3917 GCF_000151845.1 Pteropus vampyrus
GATGCAATTATCCACCATGATGACAAAGAAGGTATATGACATAAAGAAAAAAGTTTCCTTATATAATTTCTCATGTTTTTTGTTTGTTTGTTGTTTTCTTGGTGGGGAGATGGGAGTTGTAGAATTTTTTTAACTATTAAGGGCTTTTTTTTAACTGTCTGAAATATTTAAGAAAAAAAGCTCTTTTCAATGAACAATTAAAAGCCCTGTCTCCTAGTAAAAATGGAAAAAAAAGCAAAATTTCGGTAAAATTGTTGTATATGATTTTTTTAAGATTACCTACCTGAAAAGCAAGTGATTTCCTTGAAAATTGTTCATTCAAATTTTTAATGAAACTTTTTTAAATGAATTTTTTCTTTT
>NW_011890157.1:4952-6023 GCF_000151845.1 Pteropus vampyrus
GATGCAATTATCCACCATGATGACAAAGAAGGTATATGACATAAAGAAAAAAGTTTCCTTATATAATTTCTCATGTTTTTTGTTTGTTTGTTGTTGTCTTGGTGGGGAGATGGGAGTTGTAGAACTTTTTTAACTATTAAGGGTTTTTTTTTAACTGTCTGAAATATTTCAGAAAAAAAGCTCTTTTCAATGAACAATTAAAAGCCCTGTCTCATAGTAAAAATGAAAAAAAAAGCAAAATTTTGGTAAAATTGTTGTATATGATTTTTTTAAGATTACCTACCTGAAAAGCAAGTGATTTCCTTGATAATTGTTCATTCAAATTTTTAATGAAACTTTTTTAAATGAATTTTTTCTTTTGATGATAAAAATCTGTTGCAAAATTCATTATTATCTCATTCATTAATAGATATAGTGGTAAAGTCAGTTCCTTCAAAACTCTCAGTTTGGAAGAGTCAATCAGTTTATCCCTTTAAATTGGTTGGCTTGTGATATCAGATTTTATTAAGAATACTCAATCCAAATTTTAGTCATTTTTGAAAAACTATAAAACTTCTCATCCTTCTTCTATTTACGTGTATGAAGTTTTCAGTTTTTGTTTTTTGATTCTACATTCCAAAGTTCTAATGTGAGAGAAACTTTGCAGCTGTAGGTATAAATATCGATGGCTTCAAGCAAATATAAATTTATTTATTTCAATTGGCTCTAAAACCCGTGGTTGAATTAATCTAAAACAGTCATGCAAAGAGTATAGACCCACAATCTATTAACTGTATTTCAAAGTCAGAATCTCTGAAAACCAAGTTTTTTTGTAATTCATTTATTGGCAAAACTCTTCTTGAGCTATTTATATTTTTAACCTGTTCAATCTGGAAAGATAATAAATTTAGTAACAAATATGGGCCCAGAGCTTTGAAATAGATATGGCCATTCTGTATCTAAGAAAACTAACAGTGCATTATATACAATAATAGCTATAATGAGAAGACTAAAGTAGTTCTGTTAATGATTTTGTGTGGGCTTGCTAGTCAAACTAGAATACTCTGAAAAGTTATGAGATTTTTTTTTTTT
>NW_011890158.1:0-1060 GCF_000151845.1 Pteropus vampyrus
ACTTTTGATGTCTTCTTAAACCCATTACTTGTGTAAGAGTGTGTTCTTTAATTTCCACACATATGGTCATTTTCAAAATTTGACAAGTTTTGGGCCATGTTTCTTAAAATGTCTTTTCTGACCTTTTTCTCTTCTCTCATTCTGGCATTCCCTTTATGCATATCTTGGTATAATTAATAGTGTCCAACAGGTTTCTTAGGCCCTTTTAAGTTATAATTGTTTTTAAAATTTATGTTCCTCAGATTGGATTACATTTATTGACTTATCTTCAGATTGACCCATTACTTCTTCCTGCTCAAATCCATTGAAACACTTTACCTTCTGACCAAGCAATCCTTCTCACAGGTATTTACTCAAATGAAATCAAAGCCTATGTTCACAGAAAACATAGGTATATTTTAGACCAGCTTTATTCAAAATCACCAAACGCTAGAACCACCCTAATGTCCCTTAATTGAGGAATGGATAAGAAATCCGTAATGTCAAATGAATTTTTAATTTCATTTGTACTTTTCAGCTCCAAATCTACCTGGTTCCATTTATAATTTCTATTTCTTATTTAATAGCTGCTATTTTATGAAAAAAAAATCATTCTCCGGGTTCCTTTAATTCTTTATCAGTATTTCCTTAAGCTCTTTGAGCATAATTAAGACAGTTGATTTAAAATCTGTGACTATTAAGTCTAATGTGTTTCTCCTTCAGGGACAGTTTCTGTTAACTTCTTTTTCTTTTTGTGTGTCTGAATGGGACATACTTTCATGTTTTCTTTTTTCGTGTCTTTTAGTTTTTCATTGATAACTGCATTTTTAAATGCTACAGTGCAATGATTCTGGGAATCCGATTCTTCCCCCTCCTAGGGTTTGGTTGTGTTGCTTGTTGTGGGTTGCACTTGTTCAACGGGTGAGTTTCTAAACTGTTTTGTAAATCACGTATGCTTCGATATGTGAGATCCCAGAAGTGTCTGTTCCTTTGGCTTGATGTCAGTTACTAGTTGGTCAGCTAGTTCCCTAAACTCTATAGTTAAGTCACCATTTTCCTGATTCAGTGTTTGTTTGGTTGT
>NW_011890158.1:2335-8709 GCF_000151845.1 Pteropus vampyrus
TCCTTTGGCTTGATGTCAGTTACTAGTTGGTCAGCTAGTTCCCTAAACTCTATAGTTAAGTCACCATTTTCCTGATTCAGTGTTTGTTTGGTTGTATAAACCTTTGACTATTTTCCAGAGTTCTGACAAAATGGATTCTGAAACTTTCTGCTTGCTTTTTTTTTTTTTTTTTGCTATTTATGTGGAACTCTCTTCTCTGCCATTTTTCCTACTTCTCTCTTATAAAGACATTGGCTATTGCTTTGGGGTCTCAGTGAATAATCTAGGCTGATCTCCCATATCCATACTGTTAATTAATCACAACTGTGAAGTCTTTGCCACATAAGGTTACTGTATTAGTCGGCTTGGGCTGTCATAACAAAACACCACAGACTGATTGACTTAACAACAGAAATTTCTTTTCTCACAGTTCTGGAGCCTAGAAATTCCAAGACTCCTGTGCTGGACAACTCAGTTCCTGGTGAAGACTCTTTCTGACTTGCAGATTGTCACCTTTTCACTGTGTCCCCACATGATGGAGAGAGACAGCTCTAATATCTCTTCCTCTTCTTCTGGGGCACCAGCCCTGTTGGATTAGGGCCCCATCCTATGACTTCGTGTAACCTAATTCCCTCCATTTAGTTCCTATCTCCAAAACAATGATATTAGGGGGTTAAGGCTTCAACTTGTGAATTTGAGGGCAGGGGACACAATTCAGTTCATAGCCATCATTATTTAAAGGTTAAAGTTATTATGAACTGATAGCTTCAAGCCATTACTTAGCCTCTCATAGATTTGTTTCTCACTACGCCACTGCATGTCCACCACACAGCTTGTCCTGGGAAGGAGAGGATCCTCTCTCTCTATGTGGTCACTGAAAGACACCAGGTAATGAAAGCTTCGCCATCCATAGCTGCACCTTCTGGAAAGTGAAGCCTCCCCTGGTCTCCGTGGCAGAAGAGACAATCGGAGTGTTGTGCCTGTGTTTCAACCCACCCAGAAATGGCAAGTAATCAATTTTTCCCAAAGTCCATTGTTTAGAACTAATAAGACTCTGCTGAGCTGCGATGGGGCAGTCACATGTGGGGGAAGCAGATGGAATGTTTGAGCACCAGTATATATGTGGTAGGGTCTTTGGAGTTAACTCGTGGTGACTTGTAAGGCTTTAAAAGGATAAAAAATTTCTTCCAGAGAAAATAGATACTCTTTTAAATTAAATGGAAGCTTTCTGACAAAAAGAGTAAGACTTTAAACAGTATGGAGTTTTCTCAGAAAATTAAGAGTTGAATTACCATATGATTCAGCAATCTCTCTTCTGGATATCTATCTGAAAATTTGAAAACATTTATTTGTAAAGACATTTGTACCCCTATATTCATTGCAGCATTATTCACGGTAGTCAAGACATGGAAACAAAGAGATAAAGAAGACATATATATATACAATGGAATAGTACTCGGCCATAAAAAGATGAAATACTGCCATTTGCTACAACATAGATGGATCTTGAGAATATCATGCTAAGCGAAATAAGTCCAACAGAAAAAGTTGAGAACCATATGATTTCACTTACATGGGGAATATAAAACTGAAAGTAACAAACAAACAAGACAAAAACAAAAACTCATGGATACAGACAACACTATATTGGTTACCAGAGGGATACGGGGTGAGGGTGCATAGAAAAGGATAAAGAGTGTCAAACATAGGTTGACAAAAAGAGATTGGACTTTGGATGGTGACCACAAAATGCAATATTATAGATAATGTATTATAAAATTATACACTTGAAACCTATATAATTTTATTAACTACTGTCACCCCAATAAATTTAATAAAATAAAAATGTGAGACTTCATAATTGTTTTATAGTGTTTGATGAGAGTTTACAATGTTCCACTCTCTGTTTTAAAGACTGATAAATATTAATTTATATGCTCCTCATAACAACCATGTGAAGTAGGCACTATCATCATTTCCTTTAATAAAGGAGGGAACCGAAGTGCACAGGGATTACATAACGTGTAACCTTCCTCACGTGAATTTCAGGAAGTCATGTCGCCATGGGGCAACACAACTTTTATAACATCTCAGCTTGGTTTCTGTTATGCCTCTCATGATTCTGCCTGACCGTCATCAGGAAAGCTACGTCTGAATGTCTTCTGTTGAAGACGTCTGCACTGTGAAGGAGAAATAACCCCGAGTCATGTAAGTACATCAGTGCTATGCCTTCACAAGCTATAAGTCTCTACAGCTTAATTGCTTCTTCTCTAAATGACTGGAGTGAGAGACTATGTCTGCTCTCTTGGGTACCTAGTCCCCTGACAACTTCACGTATGCATAAATCCCTCTGGTTCCCAGTCATTAACCTCTAACGGCCCAACATGACTCTATCCGACATCATTTTATAGGGACCAGTCTGTATGCCGAAGGACTTTTGGTGTTCTTTTATTGATCTTAATGTAAAAGGTTGTTCATTTTACTAAGTGGACTTATTTCACTGGCATATCACTCTGAGCCTACAACGATGGTCAGGGATAAACCCCTAAGCTGAGCGTCGTCCACGATGAGTACAATGACCTTTTCTTGGAGTTGCTCAGCCCTTTACAGAGTGCATGTCTCCTATTTGTCCTCCCAACAGCATCCCTGTGTGGCAGATTAAAGAATATTTTATAATCTTCACCTAATAATTACCTTTTCCTTACATTTTCCAGCCTCTAGGAAACTTAAATCTTTGCAACCAGACTTTAAGTAAGGACTTCGATGGAACCCTGTCTTTCTTTTTGAGAGGGACTAATAATTTGAAGATCACAAATGAAGTTGTGTCGCTTTCCTTGTAGAGCAAGGTAAATTTCCGGCTCACTCCTATGGTCTGTTGAGATCGTGGTGTTCGATGTATTATGTTAAGTTACAAGGGCAACATCTTCCCGTGGATTTTTCATGTCTAATATCTCAAGTTTTAATACTCTCATGCTTCCATGTTGTTTAGCTAGAGTCCAGATGTTACGACAATCTCAATGAATTAGGAAAAAATGGTGATTTTTTTCAAATAACAGAGGATGGTATTTTTCTCATTATTTAAAATTCCTGTGCTTAAGAAAGCACTCAGTAAATGATAGGCACCAAGCAAATGTTTGTCAACACAACAAGTGAACAAATAAATGAATGAGGGAATGAATCACTAAATGAATTATTTTTTGAGCCTGTTCACTGAACACATTCTGAAGTTCACGGTTCTATATTACTAAAGCCTAGTCTCATGTGTTAATTTATACAGACTTTTCAGAAGCTCCTGATCAAAGATTTTAGACTTTTTTGAACAAGGAATCCACAGTAAAGGTATGATTTACATTGTCACTCAGCATACAAACACAAACGCACACACACATACACACACACACACACCAGAAAAAACTTTCAGAGCCCTACTTATTTTTTCATTTTCAATGCATATTTGCTTTCTATTCTTTTCTATCTTAAATGAGCCCAAATATTTAAAACACTTAGAAAAATATTTGTGCATATTAAGTGCTCTAGGAGTTAGGAATTATTACTAATAATTGTGAGATAGTGTTATACGACAATTTGTGGTAAATTAATTCTCCAAGACTCAGATTACTCAAAACAAATTTATGGAGGGTTTATTTGTTGAAGATTTGGTAAATGTAAAAAATTTATTGATTCAACAAAAAGGAGTTTTATGAAATATTATTCTTTGTTATATTTCAATAGATACATTTCTCTTCTGATTTAAGTATGTTTCACTGAGTATATCCTAAGGGGAATTTTAAGAAAACTATTGACATTAACTATATTGAATAAATGTAGATTATTATGTATAAATATATTCTGATGAAAGTATCAATGAAATGCATGTGAATTCTGTTCCCTTTAGATTCTTCATCTAGAGTCTCAGAGCATTTTCCTTTGGAGATGTTTGATCTCTCATTGCAAATTTCTCTCTACAGAGCTACTTTTGTATGGAAATAACAATGATTTCTTCACTATCCATTCATCCAACAAAAATTCATTGACTGTGTAATATGCGCCATGCACTGTGCTAGGCACATGAATACAAAGATAAATAAATCAAGGCTTTTTCAAGGTGCAATCTAGGATGCGATGGATATGTAACCATGTAAGTCAAATAAAGTTTCCCCAATAAGTGTAAAGAAGTTATTATCTCCATTTTGTCATTTTTGGGGAAAAAAAGGCCTTTAGAGAATTTTGAAATCATGTTCAAACTATTAAGTGAAAAAGCTGAAATTCAAATATTGTGTCTGGTCCTAAAAGCACTTTTTATTACCCCACACTGACTTACAATTATGAAATTATTTAATCGTTTAGTCTCCTTAATTACTATCTATTATGTGCTCAGTTATATATTAGGTACATTGGGTCATACAGAAAAAACTTAAGGCAGCATAATACATTATCAATGTTACGCATCGTTTCTATTAGTATTCAGGCTTGGATTCAGACTATTAGGAATTTGAATCGGTATGAACTAGGACAATAGTACCTGGCATGAAGGGCAATACAGCTACCCATTACATTGCTGATATTATTGTCAGGGTTAAAAAGATGTGGTCTACAGAACACATTTACTACCTACTGGAGAAGAGAAACTTCAACATCCTTCAATACCTACTTCTTAGCTTCCACCATTTCTCAGCTCCCCTATCTGCATCTTGCCTCAGGTTTCCTTTCCCAGACGTTCTCAGTGACCGATTCTGGGCCTCAGTTCTTACCAGGCATGACCTAAATGATGGCTTGGCCTGGAGTGGTCGCACTACAGGTGGCGACGAGTGAATGAATCTGGGATACATTTTAAAGATAGAGATAACAGGACATGCTCACGACTACAAGGAACACTTGTGACAGAATAATTCTGGCATTACGGATCCTTTATTGAAGACCTTATCAGGCTTGACCAAGTATTTAGCCTGGACTCTGAAAATCATGGAGGCTATTTGATAATGAGACTATACAGTTGGGTGAAATAATGGGTACATCCTTCGATAGATTTCTCTTGCAGAAACCATGCCATGAAAAATAGCATCTCAAATTTTGTTATCTGGTAGTACCCTAGAGCTCAGTCCCCATTTTCTGTAGTTAATATTTGTAAAAAATAGTATGTTTATTGAAACAAATTCGAATGGAAGCTCTGAGATCACTAACCTATATAAGTTTCTTTAGTAATGTGGCTCCATTAATTTTGTTGGATTTATTTTGTTATTTTTTTAAATAATCTTACATACAATTATAACTGCTATTAATAATAATAATATTTATTTAATAATAGCAAACAAAAAATTATAGTAAAACTTACAATTTATTACGTGCTAGCCATGTAATAAGGACTATCTTGAGTGATTTAAACATACTAACTTATTAAATTCTATTAACAGCTTTCTGAGGTGCTATTATTATCATCTGTTTTAAACTGAGGCACAAAAATGTGTTGACTTGCCCAAGGTTGCCCACCTAGCAAGTGGAAATGCCAGAACGAATGCATACAGGTCACCTCATATTCTTTACCTCCACAATATACTGCCTCTCTATAGACTTGCATTATTTTCAATATACCATTTACATTACTGTAAGAATCTTGCGACATAGTAAAAGTAGGAAACACATTGCCCACTTTATTTTTTGGATGAAAAAATTAAAGCTCAGAAACATGTATGTTGCTTTTCCAAGGGGATAAAATGAGGATGAAGCAAGGCATAGAGGCGATACAGTACAGTGCTTGGGTCATCACAGTTTTGAGATTTTTACACTTTTTTTTGGCATATCGTTTAAGGGGGACCGTTATCTCTGAGGAATGAAAGAGAAACTATCCTTTCTATGATGAATGACAATTGCTTGGATGATAATCTTATAATTCACAGTACTTCACATCCAGAAAACCAGTGATGGTCATTTTTCTCAGGTAACTGCATAATAGGACAGCTGAGAGATTAATGAGATATATCTCTTCTTCTCAGACTACCTGGCACGTGGGAAATGTTCAGTTAATATGAGTGTTATCTGGCTCAAGAATTATAGAGTTATTTACAGAGAAAGTACAAACTTTCAACCCAAATGAAAATAAGCAATAGATATTTTGAAGAGAAGGCCGTTTGGAATACTGGAGTAGGGTCAGGTACTCACAAATATGTACAAACCCTTACAAATTGAAAATGGAGGTCAGAAGGAGCCAGTCTCAGGATTACTGGGAACACTGCATCGCCAATGGAATCATGGTGTGCTCACGTCATTTGGGTGACATGGGTGTGCTATAAGTCATTTCCCATGCATAGAAGTAATTTATTCATTTTGCTTCCCTTGTATTGACAGATGAAACTCAATTTCAAAATGGCTTCCATGGAGAATAGCACCGAAGTAAAGGA
>NW_011890158.1:12499-14211 GCF_000151845.1 Pteropus vampyrus
CTTTCTCAAAACCTATCACCTCTGTATAACCATGACCAAAAATAATCAGACAAACATAAATCGAAAGACATTTTACAAAATATTCAATTCTACAAAATACCTATTAAGGTAATGAAAAATAAGGAGAGACTGAGAAACTGTCACAGATCAGAGGTGAGCAGAGACACGACGAATATGTGCAATGTTGTATCTTGGGCTGGATCCTCTAAGAGCAAAATGACATTAGTTGAAAAATAATATGAATAAATTCTTGAAGTTGTAGATCATAGTTATGTATCCACGTTGGTTGCCCAGATTTGGCAAATGTATTATCATAAAGCAAGATGTTAACAATAGGGAAAACTGAATGAGAGATATGCAGGACTTGTCTGTTTAGAATCATTGGAGCTAAATTAACAATCATTTATGTAGAAATTCTGCAAATTGAATCAGATAGGAAACTAGTCCAATTTTTTTTAATAATTTACTAAATAAAATTCCTCTTACATTACTGTGCTGCATTTTTCAAAACGAAGAATCCAATATCGGTACTTTAGTCTTAACTAAAGTCCAGAGTTTATTCAACTTTCACTAGCTTTTCCACTAATGTTCTTTTTCTGGGTCAAGAGCCAATCTCAGACACACATAAGTAAATAAAAATAGTTATATTCAGCCAAAAATCTACTACTGTGTTACCAACAATGCATAACTCACACAGCCACTATTAAGTTGGAAGGGAAAATATGGGAGTATGGAGAAAAATAAATGGAGCAGGCTAGAGAATCATATCTTGAAAATAATTTGGGGTGTGGTGACTAGAATATGGGAGCAAATTGATCAAACAAACAAACAAACAAAACTTCCAGGTTTTTAAAAAGCATAGCATTGCTAAAAAATCTATGCTTTCATTTAAAAATTCTTTGAGTATTAAATCAATTCTAGAAATTCCAAATCGCATGGTGGAAGTCAGCTGCAAAATGATATTTCTTACGGAGAGCAGACACTTCAACATCTCCTTAGAATGTTGTAAAGAGTAATGGATAAGGAAGAAACTTCCAAAGATTAAACCAGGTTCTAAAAAAAAAAAGAATGGAAATGGAGTTCTTAACAAAGAGAAAAATCAAGATCTAAGGTAGAATTCCTCAAGACGGATTTGAGGGGATAGGATACTGGGGGAGGGGGATTGATAATGCCGAGTAAGCAAAATTCCAAAATTGGCTAATATGTCTTCCTTTGTTCTCTGTTATGAATGAGTGCATTCCTCCTCTTATTATGTTTACCCTGCTTCAACGTTATATATTGAATGTGTACATGGGATAGGCTAAGCTTTCTTTTTAGTTCATAAATTGTTGGATTGAAAGGAACCACATTTGGAATGGATGGAGACAAATGTATCCTTTATATACAATGATAATTGAGACAGAGGCATGAGCATGACCCCAGTGCTCATGCCTCTGTCTCAATTATCATTGTATATAAAGGATACATTTCTCTCCATCTAGAAAACCACGGACGTAGGATTCTATAGCCGGACAACACACCCTCACACTTGTCACGATGGTGGTTGTTTTCTAGAAGTTCACATACTGCTGCACAGATGTCATAGGCCATTCAGGCCAAAAGGTAACTCTCCACTGTGGCGAAGATGGCAGCAGTGAATTTCTGAGCAGCATATATGTCATACGATATAACTTTGTCTCCTATAAGGACCAGCCACTTCTTTGTGAGTGACC
>NW_011890159.1:0-726 GCF_000151845.1 Pteropus vampyrus
CTCCCTCCCCGCCTGGCTTCTTTCACGCAGCATGATTATTTTGAGAGTCATCCAGTGTTTTCTTTCTCTGTGTTTTATTTACAAACACGTACGGATCTTGAATGTCAGTGCGCATTTTATTCGTTTTACCTTCAGACTCGGTCCCGTTCCAGTTCACGTTCTGTCGCTCCCTGGGTGCCCACGGCAAAATTCTTAGCCCCTCGGCACCTAGTTTCCCCACCTGTGACACGGGCGGCGAAGGACCCCGCTAGAGAGTTAGAGGGGCCCCTGAGGTCGCAGAAGTCAACTGGGTGGCACAGAATCTGTACGTGATTTGGCAACGAAAACTAAAATTTTAAACGATGCAAACAATTTTTTCATCAAAAGCCCTTTAACGCCCCCCGGGCCCCACCATAGAAAGTGATGTAAGCAACAGCCGCCTGCACGGAGCTCAGGAGAACACGACGTGTGACGTGTGACGCGGCCCTGTCCGTCCCCGCCAGAGACGTGTGACCTTGATCATCCCGTTTCGAGATGGGGAAACTGTGACGGACACGGCGGCTCTGCTGTCACAGACGGCAGGTGGGTCTGACGGGCACCGCGGCGGCCGGCTCGGGCCCCTGTGTCATGTCCCACTGGGACTTGGCCGCCTTTCAGTGGGCGGTGACATTGTCCACTGGCGCCAGAGTTCACACTTTAGGAAAAGAACGTGTAGCTCTGAAGACCGTATCGGTCACTGAGTAAAAG
>NW_011890159.1:2100-5073 GCF_000151845.1 Pteropus vampyrus
GGAGGGGGAGGAGGGGCAGAGAAGGTCTTGTGCGTCCTCAGCACGTCGGACGTGACTGCTTGTGCGTCCTCAGCACGTCGGACGTGACTGCTGCCTGCTGCCGTGAGATGCGTGTGGTCTCCTGGGGACAGCGCGGGCCGTGGGATACGGCCTCCTCGCGGTGGTCATGACGATTGAGGTGAGTCTCACCAAACCCCACCGTCAGAGGTGTCCGGAGGCAACGGGAATGGACACCAGCGCCTGGATCGTCCCTGTCCCCCTCTGCGAAGCCGGGCACGGCCAGCACTCACCACGTATCCGTGTGACCAGACGCCAGCTCTCGTCCGTAGCCCATCCGCAGGCAGCACTGCACAGGGACAGGGACCCGAGCTGAACGGGAGGCTGCCCGGTGCGGCCCCGGACCTGCAGGTGGCGGGAGCTCGGGAGGCCCCGGGGCCGGGCGGGGGGAGGGCGCCGCCGTGGCGAGGGGCGCAGACCCGCACGCAGGGAGGGCCGTTCCGAACCTCTGCGTTCCCTTCATCGAGGACGAGGACGGAGAAGGCGAGGGCGGGAACTGGGGAGCGGCGTGTGCCCCACGACGGTGTCACTTATGCGGCCGCCCCCTGCCCGCCGCCCGTGCACGAGACCCTGTGTGAAGGGCGCGGAGGGGACGAGCGCTGGGTCCCAACCCGCAGGAACAGACTGCGTGCGGCATTGTGCCCATCGCGAGCGCCCTCTGCGGGCGCCGTGCATGCCGCGTCCGGGGGCTCCTCTGCCCCGGACACCGGGCGCCGTCTGGGAGGGCGGCAGGGCCGTGAGCAGGGGAGGCGCCGGTACCTGAGGCGCAGGGCAGGGGACTTGGGAAGCTCCGTCGGTGGCCCGGACCCCACCCGGCCAGGCGTTTGCTGAGGGGCCCGGCTCTCCCCTGCTCTGCACCTGGGCCCCTGGCCTTTGCGACATCCTGGTTCTGCTTTATGGCTTTCCGCTGACGAATGCGACAGGCCCTGGGGGAGTTCTGGCTAAAGAATGACTCCCCTTCGGTCAGTGCGCGAGACAGGCTGGGAGGAGCGCCCCTCCTCCCGCCACCCCGCCGAACCCACACCGCCGGTCTGGACGGAGGGCACGTATCGGGTCAGTGGGACCAGGAAGCAGCTAGCAAAACCAAATCAGCTCCAACTGGCTGCCATTCAGGCCATTTAATTAAATTAGCTGTTGCTGCCTGACTGATAAGGACGGTTTGGAAAAGGAAGAAAGCCACTCATCCTAGCAGCCAAGAAAATGTGCTAATGGGGACACTCTGAAAGGCACACCCCCCACCCCCCGCCACCAGCAGCGGGACCTAGGGGTCTTTGTGGGCTGTGTCCCGAGCCATCTGCTCTGGCTCGGGGCCCCCGCCCTGTCTGGCTCTAGTCCTGTGGCGCTGCGGCGGGCCGGCCTCCTGCGCCCAGCTCCGGCCGGGGTGACCCTCCTCCTCCGCCACACGCACGTGCTCCCGGGAGTCGGGAGGGAAGCGGGGGTTTTTCTGGGGGGACAGCTCGCTCTTGCATGCTAGGAGGGAGGCAGAAAAGGGATGGAAGCTTCCAGAGGCTGCGAGTGCCCAGCCCGGCCCCCTTACTTGCTGACGGCTGCTCCGGCATGACCTCGTGGAGCCTGTGAATTATGCTGCTGCTGCCTCTGGTTGAGCTGGGGCACCTGGGCTCACCCTTCGCACCTGGCCTTGGTCCTAGGACTCCAGGTCCGAGGCAAGGGAGGAGCATGGATGTCGGGCCTCTTGGCATTAGCGGCAGCCCTTGCCGGACACCGGCACCCGCCCCTGAGCCATCTGGGCCCATCTTGGTTCCAAGTCTAACTTTCCAGGCTTCCTAGAGTTCCTGGCACTACCTGGACATTCTGGTTCATTCTGTTTCTGCTTAAATTGACCGGAACCAGTTTCCTGCCCTAAGTCACTTAAAGATGACTTAGCCCAACCCCCTTCTGCGGCAGGCGAGCCTGAGCACCAGAGATATTAAGCGATTTTCTCAAAATCACACAGGGAGAAGGGCCCGGCCCAGGGTCGAGCCAGGCCTCTGCCCCCACGGGGCTCTGCTGCCTGCCCGGGCTCCCGGGCGCCTTCCCCGGAAGCCTGGGTGTCGGGGGAACCTGGGGGGCTCTCGTCCGTTTCCCTCCTTCTCACGATTTCCTTTCTCTTCTTTTTGGGTGTGTGTGTGTGTGAAGTTTTTTCTTGAGGCAAAATTCACATAGCATGCAAGTAACCATCTGAAACTGGGCAATTAAGCGGTAGTTAGGTACTCACGATGCTGTGCCATCGCCCCATAAAAACACCCGGGTGGCTGAGCACCCCCCCACCCCTATCCATCGCCTGGTGGCCCCCGCCCGCCGCCATCTCCGGAGCTGCCCGTGCGGGGTCTTCATACGCAGGAGTCACAGACGGGTGAGCTTCCGTGTCCGGGTTGCTCGCCGAGCGTGACGTTTTCAAGGTCCGTCCACGTGGTGGCCTGTGTCAGCGCTTTGCTCCTTCCTGTGACTGGGTAACATCCCGTCACCTCGTTGGTCCATTCACATGGGAATGCGTTTCTGCCTTTCGCTGTTGTGGTAACGTTGCTGTAAACATTCACATGCAAATAAGCGTCTGCTGGGCAGTTTTCGCCTCTCTTGGGGAGACCCCCAGGAGTGAAATGTCCAGGGTCATGTGGTGACCCCGTGTTAAACTTTTGGGGAAACGGCCAAATTGTTTTCTATATACCACATTTCTGCCAGCAATTTCTACCCGCCGGCCTGGCCTGGGCCTTGTCCCCTTTGGCTCTGTGGCCCGTGCGGAGGCCTGTGTCCCTTAGGTCCAACACTGGGGGAGACAGTTATCATCTTCCCTGAAGCTGCTAAAGAGAGAACGATCTTTCTGGAGCGAAGTAGTGTCGATCTGCTTCACAAGGTGGGCGGGGCCGGCGTCTTCCGCTCACGAGGTGAACTTGGAGCCTGTGGGATGACGGAAGGGAA
>NW_011890159.1:6363-7609 GCF_000151845.1 Pteropus vampyrus
TTTATGCAGGTGGTGAAGTCGACCAAGCGGGGTCGCGGTTTGGCAAAGACTCTTAGAGACGACACGACTCGTCTGCGTTCAGGGTCGGGGCCGGGACGGCTCGGTTACTAGCCGCCCGGGTCCATCTCGGCGCGTTGCTCCCATCTTTCGGGCGTCGGTGTCATCCGTAACGTACGGGGTTCTGGGTTGTCTGAGGTCACTGATCGCCGGGCACGTGCGTGCGGCACTAGCTCTAAAGTCACATAGACTGGAGTTTGGATCCTGGCTCCATCCCCCCGCGGTGGGCCATCGGGCAAGTCACTTACACATCTGTGACGATGGCTCCTGCCCAGGGCCTCCCCCTCACTGTCCGTCCTCTCAGCCTCAGAGGCCACCCCTCCCGCCCTCAGGCCCTCGCTCGGCTCACGTTTTACTGAGACTTCCCTTGAGCACGACATCTGCACTTGCGAGCCTGACACCTTCTTCACTTTATTATTCTCCTCGATGCCCACACCTAACGCAGCGCACACGGCACTTAATCGTCTTATCTATGGGGTTTTTTCTCTCCTTCCCTGCTGTATCTCCAGTTTCTAGAATGATCTAGGTGCTTAGTAAACATTTGCCGCGTAAATGGCCGCTTTCTGTGAGGGCGATGTGGGTGCAGCGCTGAGCACGGGGCCTGGAAGCTGGTGAGCTCTGCGCGCGTGTCACGCTCATTCCGATGGCAACGTCTTCGTCCTCACAGCCCACGGGGGCACGTGCGTCCCCCTTCCCTCCAGACACCCCCGGGCGAGGGTCCTGACCGCCTCGGAGCGGGCGACGGCTGACTCTGTTGAGATTGGTTTAGAAGCAGAAGGAATTAGTCACCGCGAGGAAGGTGAGGGGCGGCCAGTGTGGCAGTGACCTTCAGACACCTGAAGGTGAGGTCACGTGAGTGGGAACCCCGGAAGCACATTCCGAGGCCTGAGAAAGGGTGTGCATAAACTTGGTGTCTGATGGGGACAGTGAATCGCTCAACGGTCAAGGTCTCCCAGAAGCTGGACGACCGCATCTCGCTAGCCCTGAGGGTCACCACGGAACAGGTAACAGGGACTGCAGCTGGGGACCGCAGTCTCGGACAGCCGCGGACAGGGCGTGTTGAGCACGGCGTCTCGGGGGCAAAGCAGACCGACAGCCAACAGGAGTGTCACTTCATCCGTACAATCAGAGAAGCCACGTCTCCGCCACCAGGAGGCCGAGGACGCCACCCCAGTCAGAAGCCCAGGCC
>NW_011890159.1:9344-9856 GCF_000151845.1 Pteropus vampyrus
CCACTCTTCCCGGTGGCAGCACGAGCAGGCACACGCACACACGCACATGTACACAGCACACACGCGTACACACGTGCACACGCACGCAGCACACACATGCATACATGTGCACACATGTGCACGTGCATGCACGCACATGCATGCACATGTGTGCATGCATGCGTATACACATATACACACGCGCACACACTCTCACAGTCTTCTTCACACGATGGTCAGGCTTCCAGAACCTCCTGCGGACAGCAGGACTGTCCCAAACCTACTCTTTATGAAAGGGGCTGGACTTGGGTCTGGGGGCAGGACAAAGTCCACTAGGCAGGCGGAGCAGGAGCCACCAGCACAGCTGCAGCACCCCGTGCCCCGAGCCCCGTGCCCCGAGCCCCGTGCGTGGGCCTGTGGTGCGCTCAGCCGTCTCGGGCTCTGGGGAGCGTACCTCCTGCCCCTGCCCCCTGCTCCTGCCTCTGGCCTCCCGCCGAAGCTGCACACCTGGCGTGTAAATCTCCCCGCAGACC
>NW_011890160.1:0-425 GCF_000151845.1 Pteropus vampyrus
CGCTGGGGTCACTCGGAGCCAGGACCGGCGAGCCGGGCGTGCTGTGCTGCGTGGGCAGGTGGCTCCCCGGCCCACCTCAGCCTTGCTGGCCCTGTCGGGCCTTTCTCTGCACTGTGTCTGGAGAGCGGCACGGGGCGCAGACCCTGAAGTCCGCAGGGAGGGCCCTGGGGCATGGGGGACCCCACAAAACCCGCAGGAAGGAAACCAAAGTGGGACCCACCGGCAAGTGCGCTGGGGTCACTCGGAGCCAGGACCGGCGAGCCGGGCGTGCTGTGCGGGCAGGTGGCTCCCCGGCCCGCTTCAGCCTCGCTGGCCCTGTGGGGGCCACAGCTGCTCTATGCTGGGGCGACACAGAGCTTAGCGAAACCTGCGTAAAGGGCCGGCACCGAGCCTTCATCTGTGACGAAGGCAAAAGCCCACTTCGC
>NW_011890160.1:1646-2455 GCF_000151845.1 Pteropus vampyrus
GTGGGGGTGGTGGGTGGCGAGAGGAGGCAGAGCGATTGCTGTCCGCAGGGCAAATTGGGACCCAAGGCTCACTCACAGCGCAGCCCCGGCTCCTCCGAGCTCGCGGTCCCGGGGGACACAGGCCCAGGACAACTGTGCCACGTTGTAGCTCGGGGCCAGAAGGGCAGCAAGGCGGGCGGCCGGCACGGCCGGGGGCCTGGGGCTCCATGGCAGAGCTGACACCTCAGGTTCTGGGGGTGAACAGGACCTAGGGTGGTGGATGGACACACAGGGACAGCATCCGGGCAGAGGGAAGAGGCTCTGCGAAGGTGTAGGACAGGGTGGCCTCCCCCACGTCGTGACACTGGCTAAGGCAGGGTGGGTCCAGTGGGCCAGCCAGAGCTGGGAGTGGAGGGCTGGGTGCTGCCCCTCAGGCTACAGGGTCACGTTGGGTGAATGCCCAGCTGCCTGTCTCGGTCCCTTCCTGCCCAGGAGACAGTGCAGGGGGCGCCCAGAGAGGGCCGGACTGGATCGTTCATTCACCAGGGACATCCTGGGGACACAGTGGGCACCAAATAAGTATTCGTTTGATGTGCAAACAAAATGGGACAAGGCCACCGTCTCGAGCCACTTGGCGCCCTCTCCACCCCGGGCAGGTCCCGGGGGCTGGGTCCCTGGGGCGCCGTGCCACAGGCTTCAGTGCAGCAGGCGCGCACACGGACGTGTGCACACTGGTGCCACACTCGTGCATGCACACACACTCACGGGGACATGCACGGCCACACACATTCATGTGAGCACACACACGTGAACGCTTGTGCACACCTGCG
>NW_011890160.1:2690-2960 GCF_000151845.1 Pteropus vampyrus
GCCTGCTTTCCGGCCCTCGGCTCTCCTGCAGCCGGCACCTCCGGCAAGCTGGGCACATCTGGAAATGTTTGATTTGATAGAGTGTCGCTTTACATTGCAGAAATGAGCATAAGCGGTTTCTTGACCCACCAAGTGAGAAATGCGATCTGGGTTTTACTGCCGACCCTTTAAATAAAAAACAGATCGCTTATTAAACCATTATCTATCAGGGATGGGGCCGGCCGCAGTGCACCCCAATCGGCACAGAAGGGAGCGGATGCGGCTGTACCC
>NW_011890160.1:3010-3356 GCF_000151845.1 Pteropus vampyrus
AACCACTGGATCCAGTCAGGGCAGCTCATCCTACCTGCAGTAGTGCAAGTCGGGGGCGGGAAGTCGCCCGCAGAGGGCTCTGGGCAGACGGCGGCTCCCGAAGCGGGGGAAGCAGATCCAGCGTCCCAGTCTGAGCGCCCTGGGCGGGGCCAGCGTCTGGTGGGCGGGGCCAGCGTCTGGTGGGCGGGGCCCGGGTCTGGTGGGCGGGGCCCGGGTCTGGTGGGTGCCCCACGTGGGCTCCAGGCAGGGCAGGGGGCAAGGACACCCACCCCTCGAACCTCCCTCCTGCACCCGGGGATGGGGAGGGAAGTGGGAGATCAGAGTGTCTGAGGGGAGCGGTGGCCGC
>NW_011890160.1:3466-3823 GCF_000151845.1 Pteropus vampyrus
TGCTGCTTTAGCACCCCAAAATGGGAGCTCCCCTCAGGGGGTGGAGTCGCAGGCTTAGCCTGCGTGACGGTGTCGGGGCCAGGGTAGAGGGCTTGGGCCGGCTGCTGAGGTGCCGAGGGACAGGGGCCCCCCATCCCAGGAGCCTCCGCTGTGACCTCAGCGCTTGGCTCTGTGGCCCCAGTGGTGTGGACAGGCCCTCTTCCAGCGGTAGGTGAACCCTCACAGTGGGGGCCTCCCTCCTGCCCGCCGGCCCCGTCGAGATCCTGGCCGCAGAACCAGGGCGGTGCCCAGGGCAGACGTATCTCTGCCGTCACAGCCGATAGGAATATGGCGCTGCCTGGGTCACCTTGTAGTCAC
>NW_011890160.1:4957-5468 GCF_000151845.1 Pteropus vampyrus
TGAGGCCCACATGTGTGCATATGCTGGGCCCTGCCTCCATGTGTGGCCACACGTGCGTGTGTGCATGCGTGTGCATGTATGTGTGTCCATGCATGCGTGTATGTGTGTGTGCACACATGCGCCTGGGTGAGTCCCACACGTGTGCATGTGCTGGGCCCTGCCTCCATGTGTGCCCACATGTGTGTGTGCGCATGTGTGTGTGTGCGTGTATATGTATGTCCATGCATGTGTGTATGTGGGTGTGTGTGCACACGTGCGCCTGGGTGGGCTCTGTTTCCATATGCCCATGTGTGCTCACGCGTGCTCGCGGTGGGCTAACCCAGGGCAAGGAATGTCTGCTTCGAGGAAGCCCCCCTCACTCCTCCCCACTCGCCCATTCCCGGGTCTGGTCCGTCTGTCCGTGGGACTCAGTCTTTCTTTTAGAGATCAGCGGTCACCAGATGTGGCTTCCTGGTCCAGGCGGTCAAGCTCAGGACCCTGCGCTCGGGGCTGGGGGCAGTGGGCCCCGCAC
>NW_011890161.1:0-1808 GCF_000151845.1 Pteropus vampyrus
TCTGAGGCCGGATCCGGGTCACCGAAAAATGGAGTCGCGACCCGTGACGTCTGCGCTGGGCAGTGGTGGCTCACGCACAGTCGCCAATTCCACAGCCAATCAGCTGTTTCAGGAAGAAGAAAACTGAGTCCCAGAGAGGCAAAAGCGCTTTGCCACGGTCACGGAGTGAGCGAGCATTAACGCCGTGGCCAGCTGCACTTGGCCTGGAGGCCAAGCGGAGTTAGCCCCTGGTGGGCCCTGCTCCTGGACTCACACCCTTGAGTGACCCCTCCCTCAGTGTGAGCTGGCCCCACTGGCTCACTTCTAAGAAACAGATTTCGGCAAAGTGACAGGACGTCACTTGCGAGATCAGATTCCAAGGAGACTCTGGCCTTGGTCTCGCTCACCGTCCCCACTGTCTCACCCGCTCCGATGAAGCAAGCTGCCACTTCGGAGAGGCCCGCATGGCGAGAAATCTGGACGACCTCTGGGCAACAGGCAGGGAGGAGCGAATCCTGCAGGAGCCCCCGTGAGGGAGCCTAGAGGTGGGCCCCGCCTCGCTAGGGTCCTCAGGTGACGCTGGGGAGCAGCCCAAGAGTGACCGAGAGGCAGAGGCATTCGGCTAAGCTGTGAAGACGCCTGTGCCACAGAAACGGCAAAATGACGAACGTCTGTTACCTTATGCCACTAAGTTTCGAGGTCATTTGTAACACAGCAGCTGGTAGGTACCACCGTGATCGGTAAATATTTTTTGCACGGCTAAATGAACGAGTTTGTTTATTTACGGGGGCTCTGAGCGTGGCCTCCCCCTAATTCGAACGCTCGTCTCTGCTGAATGTTGTGACGTGACCTCCCTCACCCTCCCTGCTCTTTCGTCTCTGAAGCGGGTTCATCCCCCAGGTTGCTGAACCATTTGTTGTGGGCGGTGGGGATGACACGAGGCTTCGGCCCACAGTTCTGCACGGCCACAATGGCAGAAGCAGGTCGCAGCCGGGCTGTGCGCTCGGGGCCAGGGCACGGGCTGCTGCCCTGCACGCGTCCTGGCGAGACCGCCCTCGTCCACACACCAACGGCACAAGGACCTGCATTCAGCGTCCACGCCCAGCTGCCCCTCAGCACAGTGGGTGCTGCCACACTTCCCACCACGTGTGAGGAAGCCGAGGCTCAGCAGGCGGGTGACTTGCTCGTCAGCAGCAGAACTGGGACCGGAGCCCGGCTCACGGGCGCCTCGCACGTCGGCACAGACTCCCATCGTTGGGGGCAGGGTCTCGGCCTCAGCGTGCGTCACCTCTGGGGCCAGATGCCCCCCTCACCGAGGGGCTGTCCCGTGCACTGCAGGATGTCTACCGGAGTCGATGGTCTCTCCCCGCTAGAGGCCAGCAGCCTGTCCCCTCCCACTGTGACCATCCACGACGGCTCCAGACACTGTCAAATGTCCCACAGTGGTGGGGGTGGGGACAACAAATTGTCCTCTGTCGGGAACCACTGCCCTCAGACGTAGACGTCAGCACGACCGGAGCCCGGTCAGGGTGGCCCTGCCAACGGTTCCTGGCCCCGTGCGCTGTGAGTACAGAGAGACACGCCGAGGCTTCGAGTCAGATGGACGAGGGTTGGACCCCAGCTTGGGGAGGGAGGCTCGCTAACCTCCAGCCCCCACCCTGATACTGCGACAAGAGCCATGTCCAGGCCCCCGAAGGCGGCTCGGCCTCCACCTTCGGCCCCACCGGGCTCCCCGCAGACAGCACGCGAATGAAGACACCCAGCACCAGGCCCCTACTCTGCGACGTGTGTCGGCCATCGTCATGCATTCACCCCACGGCCTCTGGAGC
>NW_011890161.1:2625-5725 GCF_000151845.1 Pteropus vampyrus
ACACACACCCACACACCAATACACACACCCACATACACACACACACCAACACCCACCTACACACTAACACACACACCCACACACACCAATACACACACACCCACATACTCACACACACACCCACACACAGCCACACACCCCCACACACACCCATACACACACACACACATACACTAAGACTCACCCACACACTAACATACATCCACACACACCCACACACACCCATACACACACACTCACACACACCCACACACACCCATACACGCACACCCCCACATCCCCATACCAATACACACACACCCACACACTCATACACAAACACACCAATACCCACACACACCCACATACTCACACACACACACCAACACCCACACACACCCACACACGCACACACCCACACACCAATACACACACACCAACATACACACACGCACACACACCCACACACACACGTACAGGCACACACACCAGGCACTCCTGAGCATGCTGTCTGGAAATTACTCTCTAGTTATCTCAGACATGCATGACTTGTGTCTCCACCTGGATTAGGGGCCATGTTTTCTACGTGGCCTTTGTAACCACAGTGTCCGGTCCGAACCCATGCGTGCGGCGGGCACACGGTGAAGACCCGTCAACAGCCACTAGACACTGCGGAATTACGCTTGGACACCGCCTCTTCTCGCTCCACCTGCCATCGGACACACCTGATGAGACAGGCCGTCCCTGGCAGTCCCCACGCCACCTCCCGAGGCAGCAGTGCGGTCTGCACGTTGGTGACAGGGTCTTACTCTGCAAGGCAGCAAGACCACCAACCCAAACCGAGGGAACCCGGGCGCCTCCCCAAGGCACAGCCAGAAACTCAAGATATCGAGCCATCTGCCTATGCGAAGCCATGTTCCAAGCCAATTAGGGATAATTTTAGGAGACCAGGCTCACGAGATGCAGCATCAAACTCTCCCCTCCGAAGGGAAGGCTTACCGTAGGATCAACTTCTCCAGAGCAAAAATGTCGCTGGAAAATTATAATGAAGACTTGGCGATGCAGAGAAAACGGCTCCGCTGGGTTATAAATACTCCCGCGTGCCCGCCACTCGGGGCGGTTAAAAATTATTTTAAAGCACTGAGACGCCGAAGTTGGAAAACAGCGCTCGTGTGAGTCAGAAAGATCTGGGCCCTGATCCCAGCTTCTGTGGCTAATTAGCTGAGTGACCTTAAGGCAGATAACACCACCTCTGAGACTCAGTTTCCACACCTTGAGCTGAGGGAGGGAGGTGGCTGGACAGGAAGAAAGGGGGCTATGTTTGATATCTCTCTCTCTCTCTCTCTCTCTCTCTCTCTCTCTCTCTCTCCCCCTCCCGTCCCTCCCTCTCTGCCTCAGTATCCCATAAGCACACCCACTTTGTAGGGCTGTTATGATTGAGACTCCAGATTTGAAGGAGCTTCGCGAGTTATCAGCAGCCTATGAGGAACTAAAACCCTGAGTGCCAGCCCGCGGATGGCTGCTCTCAGCAGTTTTACACGTTAATATAAACCAGACCTAAAGGAAATCCGATAGCTCGAAGACACAAATAAAACTGAAGCCGCAGGTGACCCCGGCTGCGAGCGATGACCAGACGGCACCGCACACACCTCCTCCGACTCCACGGGAGAACCGGCTACGGAGAAATCGGCTTTGAGGCGCACGGGGGTGTCATTCTTGGAGCAGGACGCGCGTCCTCCTCACGTTCGGATTGGGCTGATGTTAAGTCCTGAATGAACGCCGAACAGTTCGGAGCCGCAGCCAGACGCCAGCTGGAAGGATGGCGACCGGCCCCCTACAGGCCACCTCGCCTCGGCCGTCGGGAGCCGGGGACGTCACGGGAGAGCCGGCTCACGTAATTTTCCTAAACGGCAACGTTACTTCTGTGAATTCAGACACTTACCCAGATGACGAAGCCCTAACTTTCTGGCAGGGGGGTAAACTCACAAAGCGATGACCTTAACTTAGTAAATTAATTCCAAAGCACAATTGTTTTCAATCTTCATTTAAAATCGGCCTTCGTTGATCTAGATTTAATGACACAGGAAATGGAAATTCCCTTAATAAAATAAGTTATGAATATTTATCACCCCATTTTACCTGAAAATTGAATAATTCATCAATTAACTTTACTATTAATTATTTAATGAAAAATTAATCAACTGCAGAACTCTCGGGCCTCCTTGCAGACCCTCCGGCCTGGGGCGGGGAGGTCGGGCAACGGCCAGGCGGTGGCTGTGGATGATTCCAGGCATGCGACAGGGGATATGGGGTTCGGGGCGCCTCTTCTCCAAGAACCGGAACAGACCACTTGCTCACAAAGCGAAGGTAAGGTTTTCCTCACCTTGGAATCTGTACCATGGTCAAAAAGGAACTCCAAGTTCAGTGACCATTTCAAGAGTGCATTTCTCCCAGATTCTCTCAGCCGGCCGGCCATCGCCATCCATGTGGCCTCAGTGTTGTCCATTGATGGGGCTGCGACGTGGGGCTCTCACAGCAGGCACGGCCCCAGCCCGAGGCCTCAGGCAGGCCCCAGAGGAGGGAGTGGGCGGCAGAGGTGAGAGAGGGAGTGAAGGAGGAACACAGAACGCGAGGGGACGGGGGACGGGTGGGATGTGACACCAGCCAAACGCTGGGCAACTCGCATTCTCAGGGCACCAAAGCTTTGAGCTTGGAGCCGCCGAGCACCCACTCGCCCAGGGCGGCCCGGCTCGCTGAGCGTCCTCTGATTCTCCGAAGTGGGCAGGGTGCGTCCTACTGTGTCTTCTGAGGGGACACCGGACGCGGATACCTCCGGACAGACGTCCCATCATGAAAGCGCGTGTCTGCAGCTCCCTCCCAGCTTCTCCCAACTTCCATCCTTGTCCATCCGGTGCTGTCCCGTCTTCCCGGGTGACCAGGACGAGGCCGCTCAGCACATCCGCTCGCCCAACTGCCCTGCTCACCCCTCCACGGGGGTCCTCACTGTGTATCCTTAGCCTGGTCCAGTGCACCCCGCCCTGTCCCGTACCTGCTTCTCCAGCTCCACCGCTCACGACACCAGCTGCCGGACCTGCGCCTGGCCTCACGGTCCCCTCGCGCC
>NW_011890161.1:5775-7586 GCF_000151845.1 Pteropus vampyrus
GTCCTCTGATTCTCCGAAGTGGGCAGGGTGCGTCCTACTGTGTCTTCTGAGGGGACACCGGACGCGGATACCTCCGGACAGACGTCCCATCGTGAAAGCGCATGTCTGCAGCTCCCTCCCAGCTTCTCCCAACTTCCATCCTTGTCCATCCGGTGCTGTCCCGTCTTCCCAGGTGACCAGGACGAGGCCGCTCAGCACATCCGCTCGCCCAACTGCCCTGCTCACCCCTCCACGGGGGTCCTCACTGTGTACCCTTAGCCTGGTCCACGTGCACCCCGCCCTGTCCCGTACCTGCTTCTCCAGCTCCACCGCTCACGACACCAGCTGCCGGACCTGCGCCTGGCCTCACGGTCCCCTCGCGCCTCGGATCTGCACGGGCCACGACATGGGCCCAGGACCGAGGGCTGTCCTTCATAACCTGCCCGTCCATCCCGTCCCCGACACACACACACACACACACACACACACGCGCGCGCGCGCACGCTCAGCCTCACTCACTCACACGCATACTCACACACCCGGACACGCACACACTCACACTCACGCTTCAGGTCTCTGTCCAAGCCCAGCCCCTCAGGAGGGCGCCTGGCCATCCCGCCCTCCCCGTCCCCACCAGAGGGACCGTCCATGGCACTCCTCGAAATCGCCGTGACTGTAAACGACGTCTCCTTCTCTACCCCACCCCCAAAGCCCCGATACGGCGCCTGGCACACCTGAGCAATCAAAAAGAGTTCACTGAATAAACAGATGGCCGGAAGCAGACCGAGGACGACATGAGGTGACGATTTGGTGTCCTGCGCCCAGGAGTGAAGGGCTCACAGCAAGCCCCAGGGGAAGACGAAGCGCCCTCCCCAAGCAGCGCCCCGGAGGCCCCCAGAGCCCGGGACCGGGAGGCAGAGGAGCTGCGGGCTCGGCGTCTGTGAAACGTGGAAGGGCGGGTCTCGCCGTGCGGCCGCGGCTCCCGGGGGAGCGAACACTCTCTCTGCTGTCGCCCCTCCGTGGCTGCGCGAGTTTTGTCCTTCCCTGAACTGTGCCGCCTCTCGACGGCTTTTCGCCGAAACCCGGCAGCGGCCTGGTCTCCCCACAGACGCCCCGGCCCCGGCACCAGCCGCCTTTGTACGTACAAGTGCAATCCCGCCACAGTCGAAAAGGTCCCGGGCCCCAGGAGTTGCCAAAAAAAAAAAATCCGGAATTGCTACAGACCTAGGGAGGGCGGCGATGGGACTCACGAGGCAGCCGGCCAGCCCGGGGGGGCTCTCAGCGAGGCCCCCCAGCCTCGTTCAGCCAGAACCCTCGCCCCGACACGCGGCTGCCCGGCCTGGGTCCTCTCTGCCCCTCCCCAGAGTCACCTCAAAGCAGCTCAGTCAACAGTGAGGCCCCCACCGGGTCAGGACAGGGCGGCCCGTACAGAAGAATTGATTTCTCCTTTTAGGAGAAATTTTCCTCTACCCGAAATGTTGCAGTGCTTCATCGTATCAAATCATTGAATGAAAAGAGGAAATCTTCCCCAGAGTTTCTGTTCTTACAAAAGGAAACCGTGACTGAAGCAGGAGAGCGTGCGTGTGTGTAGGCGTGTATGTGGGTGTTGTGTGTGTGTAGGCGTGTATGTGGGTGTTGTGTGTGTGTGTAGGTGTGTGTGTGGGTGTTGTGCGTGTGTAGGCGTGTGTGTGGGTGTTGTGTGTGTGTAGGCGTGTGTGTGGGTGTTGTGCGTGTGTATATGTTGTGTGTGCACGTGTGTAGTGTGTGCTCTGCGTGTGTATACGTGTGTGGTGTGCACGCATGGATACGTGTGTATCTGTACATGTCTGTGC
>NW_011890161.1:8767-9373 GCF_000151845.1 Pteropus vampyrus
TGTGTGTGGGTGTTGTGTGTATGTAGGCGCGTAGGGGGGTGTTGTGCGTGTGTAGGCGCGTGTGTGTGGGTGTTATGTGTGTGTAGGCGTGTGTGTGGGTGTTGTGTGTGTGTAGGCGTGGGTGTGGGTGTTGTGTGCTTGCGTATGTTGTGCGTGCACGTGTGTAGTGTGTGCTCTGCGTGTGTATACGTGCGTGGTGTGCACGCATGGATACGTGTGTATCTGTACATGTCTGTGCATTTTGTGTCTGTGTGTGTGCATGTGTGTTGCATAATGTGAGTATGTATGTATATGCACTTGTGTCTGCATGTGCCCGTGCATGTGTGTCTATCCGTGTGTGTGCACGGACTGTACATTTGCACACGTGTTTGGAGTATTTTTCGAAGCCCCGTAGTAAAGCACTGTGGGAATCCTAAGAGCAAAGATGATAACACTTCCGGAGGAGGCGGGGCACCCTCCAGGCCCGAACGCCCCGCTGACTGGGGACTGACTCGCCACACGGAAAATCACAAACTGCACGGAGGGGTCCGCCCGAGAACGTGCCTGCCCACCTGGCAGTGCCGCCAGACGCACGGGCGGCTCCCTTTGCCTGCGGCCGGCAATGGC
>NW_011890161.1:12158-12620 GCF_000151845.1 Pteropus vampyrus
TTTTTGATATAAATTAAAATTGTAAAAAAGCATGGAGGCGGGAGCTGGAAGCTGGCAGCTGTCTAGCCCGGGGAAAGACAAGACACACAACATCCGTTCCCGTCTCCCAGCTTCCTCTCAGAAGGGGGCCCGGACTCACACCCCTGGGAGAAGCGAGGAGGGTCGTGGGAAAACCCGGCACAGCTGGAGGTGCCATTTCAACAAGCAGCTGAGAACGGCTGAGGACACATGTCCCTGTGTGTGTGACGAATGCCCCCTGCCCATCGGCAAAAAGGGCAGCCACCTAAAGACAACCAGGGTCTGCTCCCAGGGGCACATGGACGCAGGGACCTGGGCAGCCAGCGCGCCCCCCTCGGCCCCCTTCCCGGGCACGATGGGGGATCGGCGAGGTGGCCTCCGCCGTCCCCTCCTGCTTTGCCACCTCTGCATTCTGCGATTCCGGATAATGACCTGGAATCTGGG
>NW_011890161.1:14165-15264 GCF_000151845.1 Pteropus vampyrus
GAGAGGCTCAGACCCGGGAACTGTCCACGGAGAGTGAACTGTCACCCCCCAAGAGAGCTGGGAGCCCCGGGAGGAGAGCGCGGCAGGGAAGGGCGGAGGGCCCGAGCTCGGTGTCCGCCCTCGGCCCGGCCCCCCGGGGTGGGAATGGGTCCAGGAACGGACGGGGTCCCAGGGCTGGGAGACGGGGCACGGGGTCTCCCGCGGTGTCACCTGGGTCTTCTAGAAGCTCCGGTCTCACTTTTCTTCTCTTCCTTTTCAGACCCCTCCTTCGACTTGGCTGTTTTACTGCTTATTGACCAAGAAGCATTTAGTGTTCATTATAGGAAAATTCTATTACCAGCCTTTGGTGCTTCGGCGTTAAGGTGCTATCTATACAAATCTAATTAATTAATTAATTAATTAGATCGTTAATAGCGCTGTCCAGCCCCCTTCTACCTGGCGTACACAGGATTCCTGGGAAGGACACGCTTCAATCCACCGTGAGCCTTGCGGGTCCCCAGCTCCCAGGGACGGCTGTACGTCTCCCAGTGGAGGAGAAACAAATGACGGGTCACCAGAGTCAGCAGCCCACCTGCCAGCGCTCTGCCCAGCTCTGCGCTCGGCCCCACGGGGGGAGTGCCATCCTCCCGCTCGGCCTGCAACAGGCAGCTAGATCCAGTTCAGGACGCAGCACAGGAAGCCACCTGGCCGCTGTGCCTGAGCCCCGCTCACCAAAGAAGGAAGGCTCTGCCTGTGGCCTGGGCCTCCCGGGCAGCTCCGAAGTCATGGAGACGGGAGGGGAACAGGAGCTGAGGGCCACCTCAACCCCACGCCCATGGAGTGGGGTAGCAGCAGAGCATGAAGCTAAGGTCATGGGCTTGGCAGTACAGTGACCTGGCCTTCGGCTTCCAGTTCTGACACTCGCCGTGCAAGCTGAGCCAGATCCTGGGTTCTCTCCGCATCTCCCTGCCTGGCAGAGCTGCCGAAACGGATTCAAACGCACAGTGCCCCGCCCACGGCACTCGGTCAAGCGGCCGATGGGGAGGGGGGACACACGAGACGAAAATAAAATAGAGTAAAGCGAGTCTCTTCCCGCCTCACTCTCATGCACCCACAGATA
>NW_011890162.1:0-3782 GCF_000151845.1 Pteropus vampyrus
AGCAGCTGAATGAAGTCAAGCTTAAATGTACTATGGTAGATGAAGGAATGCAAAACTGAAAACAAAACAAAACGAAACGAAAAACACAGGCTTTGCCAGGGAGCCTGGAAATACCAAGTAGCCATAGTGGGTTTCCCATAGCCCAGATTATTCATTTAATTTGCAACAATTGTTTACTCATACAATATCTCCTAGACGTTTTTCATCACTTATTTTACAATGCTTCCCATGTAATTTAACATACCAAATGAGAGTAATTAGTTTAAAACTTCTGTTTTGTAAGGAAAGAAAACAAATCTTTGAGGTGTTCCAGGGGCCCTTCTAGAATACCTCAAAGTTATTCCCAGGCCAAGACTCTCTTTATAATTTGAATTTTGGGAAGTTTGTCAAAATATATCAAAAGATTTGGACACTTGACTAAATAGGATCAAAAGTCATTATAAAACAACACTAATTATCCATTTAACCAAGTGACAATAAAATATTTCAAAGACAAATACAGAAGTTTATACAATTGTTAGCAAAACTTAGTTCTTACTATTAAGGAGATTTGGTTTTCTTAAGTAATTAAGGACCTGATTAAGCCAACATAAAACACAAAAAATTATTTTGGTAAAACGCAAAATTTTTGTTTTCTATTCAGGAAACTTTTCCACAATATTTTATCAGTAGCAGAACAAATAGCTCATGAAAACTGTCCTTTTATCAGAAAGAGAACCAAACTCTAAATTTGCATCAGCTTACTTTTGATATTTAAATTCACTTTCTTGATTAAATTCACTCCAGTCTTATTCAGCTTGACCACACATAAATTTCCTTTCTCGAGATACCTTTTTCATAAACTTTCTATGACTTTCAGTGTCTCTTTTAGTTGGTCTCTTGTTCTCTTACCCATTCGGAATTAATTAGGAGAAAATTACTTACTTTCCCTTAATAAAAAACATATCTCCTTAGCTCGTACCATTTAAAAAAGCCAAACATATAAATAAATAAAGAAATACATACATACATACATACATACATACATACATACATACATATATACATACATACATACATACATACATAAATACATAAATAAGACAAAAACCAAAAACACAACAAAGAGGTAAAAAATCAAACTATCATATTTTAATATACACAAGGGTTTTTCTATTTGTATTATTTTTTGTAGCTTTAATCACATATATTAGAATTCTTAATCTTTAAAAACCTCAATTCTAGTGAAAACTAAAAAATAAGCAGTTGTGAAATGTTTGTTACACCAGTGTTCTTTAGATTGACTAGTTTATGAACACGTTCCATAATTTCTAGAAATACAGATTTCCTCATAGCACAGTTTTTTAATGTGGCACAAGACATGTCTACTAATAGACCCAAATATTTTTATTTTCTCTGTTATAAGAAGCAAAAAGTAGATAAAATTTGTTAAGTAATTAATGTTTTTATTATTTTATCTTATTTGGAAATGACCTAGATATTCAATGACTATTCATCATTTAATTTAGCGGTAAAACTTTAAAGTTTCGATTTACCAAATAGATTTAAGAAACCATTTTTAAGTACACGTACAATATAATTATTGCTAAAAAGTCACTTAAAAAACTTTTTACCCGAATTACATAATTTAACTTATTTTCTCTTAACAATTATGATTAATTATGAAAATTTTATCATATCAAGTTATTTTTCTTGCTGTCAAATTTTGCAGCAGAGGTGACGTGAACTTATTTGACTAACAAACCTAGGTAGAATAAAAATATTATTTAATGCTGATGACTTTAAAGACATGCCTATTTAACCAAATAAAACTCAAGCCAGCTTAATATCAAATATTTTCCCCGATCATAAGATTCTGAAAAGCATTTGTGTTAGTTTATGTTATATTTTCAAAAATTCTCATATAAGCGCTTCTCTGTTTAGGCGAATTTAATAGAGCTCTATCATAAATTAACAATACCATCCAGAAGTAGAGAATACCGTGCAGTACGTATGAAAATACAGACAAACTCAAAGAGAGACGTCCTCGTTTTCATTTTAAAATTACTGCCATATGATGGGCATGACAATGTAAAAGAACGGTTGGATCCAATTGTATTGCTGACAAACGGAATAAATTAAGGTTAACTGCTTAGATGGCTAAATCTTTTTCTTCTTAATATTTGCGGAGAAGAAAATTAAGACTTGTATTTGTCTTTGGCAAGGGAGCTGTAGAGCCAGAGAAGCACTTTGTACTTTCAAAAAATCTTCATCTCCCCGCTCCATTTTCCCCTTTCAGTCTGAGGAACTGGGGATAATAAGATAGACGGGCTTTTAACTGTTTTTAGAGCTGTATTTCTGGTTTTGCAAAGATTTGTAAGATAGGAAAATTGTTCTTAAAATTGGAGTTGTAACTTAAGTGACATTATACGTTGACCTACCTAACTACATAATCCCTAAATTTTTAAATTCTACTCTGAGTATATAGTTTTATTTTAGCTTAGGTAGGAGATCTTTAAAATTTTATTATGCTCTTGAATCTTCAGCTTCCAATTTTTCTAAATTTCTGATAAAAATTTATTAAATAATTTCAAATATCTTGTCAGGCTTCAGCTGGGACAAATTATTTCTGGCAGTGATAATTCCATGGAATCAAGAGGGTACAAAGGTCATTACTTTCCAGAGTCTTTCCCTCCGATAGCCAAAAGAAAAAAAAACCCTGATATCCTTCAAGTCCCAGTTCCCCAGTGAGACCTGATGGCTATTTCAATAACACAATCATGTAAAAGAGATGTAATCACTTCACGTAAAGCCTGTTGCAAAGGTACCAATTCACCTAAAAACTTACACCTTAATTTGTCAACAGGTTTTGGTTTTATAATACTGGGCAGGGAACATGTTCCTTGCCAGACAAAATATCCATTCCTATAAAACATTCAGGTAAAGTTGACATAACCTTTTTTTTTTCTTTTTTTTTTTAACATAAAGCCTGTTTAAAAATTTCAATTTTTATGATCTTATCAATCCTTACATTTCCATGTTCTTTTAATCTAACTGTAGCCTGAGTCAGGACTTTACCAATGGGTTTTGGTACCACAGTCTATGAATTCTCATATCAAGGAGTCCTTAATATTGCTCTTATCTATCCCCTAAGTAAAAAGACTTTGAGTCCCCATGAGAACTCAAGCCAAGGCACCCTGGCCCTGTTAATCAATCTTTAAACTTGATTTAACCTCCCTTTTGCTCCAAACAATTGCTGGTCAGGTTTCTCATTGTAATCTATTCCTTCCAGTCTCTTAAATTCTTCAAACTGGGGTTAAAAAAAGCAGACTTATTTGGGGCAATTTAATGTTGGTTGACCAGTCAGGGGTCAGTTAGGCCCATTCAGCCTTTGGTAGTACTGTACTAAAACCTTTGTTTTAAAACCATCAATGTCCAGTTTATTTATTCAAATTTTTGAAAATAACTATCTAAAGATTTCCACCCTTCTGGGACAAATCCTGTGATGCTCCTTTATGTTTTCTCCATGTTTCACCATTATCAATATTTAAAAATAAGTATCTCATGGCGGGTGGCTAGAGACCCAGATATTTCTCGTAAAGGGCTCATGCACAGATCCACTGACTGACTGATTCATGTGGTCTGAGCTCCAGTGCTGGGGCAGCAGTTTGAAAGGAGCCAGGGACATATGGAAAGGAATTGAATTATCTGGCCTTTGGAGAAGAACCGGAGGGGCAGCCTTTTCCCAGACAAAAGTTGTAGCAGAAGCCATTTTTCCTTTGTCGAGCCCTTCTCATCAAGTG
>NW_011890162.1:5214-6376 GCF_000151845.1 Pteropus vampyrus
AGCAAAGCCATCATTTATAATTGAAGGACAAGTTGCTTGTCAGACAAGCAAAAGCTAAAGGAACTCAGCACCACCAAACCAGTATTATATGAAATGTTGAAGGGACTTCTTTAAGAAGAAGAAGAAAATGACAAAAAATTTGAATAATAAAATGGCAATAACTACATACCTAGCAAGAATTAGTTTAAATGTAAATGGATTAAATGTTCCAATCGAAAAACATAAGGTAGCTGAATGGATAAGAAAACAAAACTCTTACATATTCTGCCTATAAGAGACGCATTTCAGATAAACAGACGCAGACTGAAAGTAAATGGATAGAAATAAATATTTCATGAAAATGGAAACAAACAAAAAAGTTGGTATAGCAATACTAATATCAGACAAAACGGACGTTAAACAAAAGCTATAACAAGAGACTAAGAAGGACCCAATAATCTCACTTCTGCATATTTACCTCAAGAAACCCAAAAAGACTACTTCAAAAAATATATGAATCTATATGTTCATTATTTACAATATCCAAGATACGGAGGCAACATGAGCGTCCATCAGTGGATGAATGCATACAAAAAGATGCAGTACATGTATACAATGGAATAAAACTGAGCCATAAAAAAGAATGAAATCTTGCCATCTCTAACAATATGGATGGATCCAGAGTGGAGTAAGTCAGACATAGAGAGACAAATTTCATATAATTTCACTTATATGTGGAATTTAGAGAACAGAATAAACAAACAAAACAGAAACAAGCTCATAGATACAGAGAGCTTTTTAATGGTTGTCAGATTTGGGGGGAATGGATGAATGGAGAAGGAGATTAAGAGGTATAAATTAATAGTTACAAAATAGTCATAGGGATGTAGATTATAGCATAAGGAATATAGTCAGTAGTATTATAATAACTATGCACAGTGTCAGATGGGTACTGGATTCATCCGGGTGATCACTTCGTAAGTTATATAAATGTCTAATCACTGTGTTGTACACCTGAAACTAATATAATATTGTATGTCAACTATAATTGAAAAAATAAAAATTAAATAAAAATAGGTATCTCATTCTGTTTATTTGATTTGGAAGCTATTGCTTTTTAAATGCACTTTTAATTGATCTAATTTAATTGAAACATTCCTCTTAATTGACATTGCAATTTTAG
>NW_011890162.1:6586-13180 GCF_000151845.1 Pteropus vampyrus
AGAGAGAGAGAGAGAAGGAGAGAGAAAGAGAGAGAGAAAGATGTTTTACAATATCTGAATATGTATGGAGGTAAATAGGAAAGGGTCCAAGTGGACTTGGATGTTTGTTCTAATTTCTCCTTTTACCTTATTCAGGGAATCTTAATGACTAGCTATTATAACCATATGAAAGCTCACTAAGAACATTTTTTTTCCATTTTAATTAAAAGTTTTTCCAATTTGACGAATCCATCATCCGGACTTGATGAGTAGAATCTTAATAGCAACTCAAACCAATAACCTCTTTATGACTTAACTAAAAAAAGCAAGAGAATACTAAGAGAAAGCAAAGACCTTTGCTGCACAGGTGGTAAAGATTGATGTAGCTCCTGTCTCCCCCCCAGACTGTGACATGCCTACCGCCACAAACTGGTTAACTCATAGCAGTTGGCAAATACTACTGGAATGGGATTTTTTTCCAGTAATAACAAGCAATAAAGGTTGAGAAGACAAAGTCTCTTTTTGGATTGAGGTCCCTTAGGACAAAATCCTTTGAGAGTTGGCATGGCTGGACAAAGACAACCAATAAACCTTTTATGGCTTCATCAAGACTTGGAATCTCAGCCTACTCACTGTCTTCCAGATGGAGACCAGAGAAAATAGTTCATTGGTCCTGAAGGCTAAACTATCAGGACATATAACAAGATAAAAGGAGACACACCAATTAGAGAGTAGAGAGGAAAACAGAATTGCCAAAAACCTGAGTACTCATACCAAGTAACCAAGAGTTGCTAAGCCCCCCAAAAACTAATTTCACAAATATTTCTTCTTGCTAATCTAAATTTAGAAAAGGAAAGAAAAAGACTCTTACCACTCTGCTTCTGCTAAACTCTGCAGGTAGAAATTTGGGAGCCTGACTTGGTAGAAATTTTTACCTTTGAGAATGCTAAAGTTCTCAAGATCTTTCTACTATAGTAGCTTCAGGTGAGCAATGCCCCATCAGCGAGATATCCTGCTCACAGAACCAACTGTAGGAGAAAAAGTAACTCTACTCTACCCTCCCAGGTTCCAATAATTAAATCTACATGAGACAGATTAACAAGAGAAAAATAACCAAATTTAATTACATACGTGTGTATGGGAACCCCACATATATGAGAGAGTCAAAGACCCCACAGACATGAAAGATTCAAAGATAGAAAAGGAAAATGAGGTATATATGATATTCTAAGCTAAGGATGAAGTCAGGTGCCTTAGGGCTGCAGAGGGGAGAAAACCATTTACAGATGAGATGTTCAGTAATCAGGAGTTTGCCTTGCTTTACAGATAAGTTTAAAAAAGGTGTCTCTGGTAATCTATTATTATGAGCAAGGGCACTAATTCAAGTTCTTCTAGGCAATTAAGGAGCAGCATAAGTTTCTCTCGAGCCTACAGTGTCTTGGTTGCCTTTAGCTGAAAACAATCTGCATACCAGAGAGACACATCTTGGGGTGATTTTTTCTGAATGCCTACAAATGTTAGGCCATTATTGCCAAATGAGAACTAGGAGAGAAAGTAATATGCACAGGGAACTGTACTTTCAATGGATGTGCCTCTGTGGATGGAAAAGGGGTCCTATGGAGTGTATCCTCACAGGGTAATCTGATCATAAATTCATAATGGGGCAGGTCCTGGTGGGTAGTCATGTCCCAGGCATATAACAGTTTTAGTAAAAGGCTTATCTTTGCCTTAAGCAAGCTCTGTCCATTCTTTCTGTACATGTAAGTTAGCATGTTAACTTTGAAGTGCTCCTTTTAAAACCTCTCTTCTGAGGCAGGCCACCCTCAAGAAAGCACATAATCTTAACTATCATGTAATCTGATTCCCACTTGACTTTCTTCATGCAATCTTCATTATATTCCCTCCTTGATTTCAAATGCATAATGGAAACTGCAAAACCGTTATTCTTCAGAGCATTCGAGACCTTCCTCCCTGGTATATGTCGTCAGTTTGGTTCAAATAAATTCTTATAAAAATTCTCTACAGGTTTAGACATTTCTTACATCTATACAATAACCACTTTCCAATGTCAAGCAGTAAGAATAGGTTTATGTCTAACTTGTCTAAAAACTGGGTGTTAGCCTGAGTCCCCTCCCAAACCACGACTCTTGAATCACCAGCGGTGTCCAAACCCTCTTGGCCTCAATTGTATTGGCCCTGTCATGCTTCTAACTATAACAACTGTGTTCACATTGCTGTTCATAAGAACATTCAAGGTTAGTTTGCAAGATGGAGAAGAAATAAATAGAAAACAGAGCTATTTGGAAAGGCTGGGATATAGTAAAGAAAAAAAGCAATAAAAAGTATAAAATGAAAGCACAACAAGGTAGTGATGAACGTTCAGCATACATAGGAACAAATTGTGATAAGAATGACTGAAAAGGGAGAGATTCAAAGATCAAAATTCGCAAAGGTTAATGGAGATAAGACACACACAGAAGAAAATGGACGACTGTATATATATAACTATACTTTACATATTCATAATGGTACCTACTCATCAAAGATTCAGAACTGAAGTATTTAACATAAAGCAAAATGTACCAGAGGGAAAACCCACAAAATAAACAAAATAGAAGAAAAAGAGCAAGGAAGCAATGGAAACACAGAGCTACCAGAAAGCAAAAGATAAAATGGCTATAAGAAGACCTCATATTTCAATTATCACCCTAAATGTAATTGGACTGAACTCACCAATAAAAAGGCGTAGAGTTGCAGAATGGATCCAAAAACAAAACCTAACCATATCCTGCCTCCAGGAAACATATTTCAGCTCCAAAGACAAATATAGACTTAAAGTGAAAGGGTGCAAAATGATATTTCAAGCAAATGGTATTCAGAGAAAAGCGGGAGTAGCAGTACTAATATCAGACAAAATAGAATTGAAAATAAAGAAGGTAAAGACTGATATTGAGGGACTCTTCATAATGATAAAGGGAATCATGCACCAAGAAGACATAACACTTATTAATATCTATGCTCCATATCAGAGAGCTCCAAAATATGTAAAGAAACTACTAAAAGAAGGAAGAAAGAGACTAAAACACCATCATAGTAGGGAACCTAAATATCCCACTGTCAGATATGAACAGATCATCCAAACAGAAAATCAATAAGGAAATAACATCCTTAAATAACACATTAGACCAACTGGACATAATTGACATTTACAGAGCCCTCCTTCCCAAAACAGCTGCTTATACATTCGTTTCCAGTGCACATGGACCATTCTCAAGAATAGAGCACATACTGGGACACAGAGATAGCCTCAACAAATACAAGAGGGTTGAAATCATACCAACCACATTCTCTGATCATAACGCTTTGACACTTGAGATCAACTGAAAAAAGAAATCAGAAAGAACCATAAATACAGAGAGATTAAAAAACATGCTTCTGAAGAATAACTGGGTCAGGAAAGAAATAAAAAGAGAGATCAAGAGATACATAGAAACAAAAAATAATGATAGTAAACATATAAAAACTATTGGGACATGGCACAAACGATCATAAGAGGAAAGTTCATATCATTACAGGTCTATCTCCAAAAACAAGCATGAGCTCAAATAAACAAAATAATACTTCATCTTAAAAACTAGAAAAGGAAGAATAAATGAAGCCTAAAGTCAGCAGACGTAAAGAAATAATCAAAATTAGAGCAGAAATAATTGAAATTGAAAAAACAAAACAAAACAAAACAAAAAAACAATAGAAAAAAATAAATGCAACAAAGAGCTGGTTCTTTGAGAAGGTTAATAAAATTGGCAAACTCCTGGTTGAACCCACTAAAGAAAAAAGAGAAGGGACACAAATGAACAAAATCAGGAATGAAAGAGGGGAAAATATGACGGACACTGCAGAAATACAAAAAGTCATACAAGAATATTATGAAAAAGTATATAATACCAAATTTAATAACATAGAAAAAAATGGACCAGTACTTAGAAAAATATAACCTTCCTAGACAGAATCAAGAAGAACCGGAAAATCTAAATAGTCCGATCAGCAGTATGGAAATTAAAACAATCATCAAAAACTTACGAAAAAGTAAAAGTCCAGGACCAGATAGCTTCACCAGTGAATTCTACCAAATATTCCAAGAAGATTTAGCACCTATTCTCCTCAAACTCTTCCAAAAAGTGGAAGAGGAGGTAATACTTCCCAACACATTTTATGAGGCCAATATTATTTTGATAGCAAAACCTGGTAAAGATAATACAAAAAAAGAAAATTACGAACCAATCTCTCTCATGAACACATATGCAAAAATCCTAGATAAGATACTAGCGAACCAAATAAAGCAACATATGAAAAAGATTATACACCGTGATCAAGTGGGCTTCATCCCAGAGGCACAGGGATGGTTCATCATATGCAAATCGATTCATATGATACAGTATATAAACAAATTAAAAATAAAAATCATATGATCATATCAATAGATGCAGAGAAAGCCTTCGACAAGATACAGCATCCATTTATGATCAAATCACTTAACAAAATCAGTATAGAAGGAAATTACCTTAACATAATAAAGGCCATCTATGACAAACCCTCAGCCAATATTATACTTAATAGTGAAAAACTAAAAACTTTCCCTCTAAATCAGGAACAAGGCAAGGCTGTCCAATATCGCCACTTTAATTCAATAAAACATTGGAGGACTAGCGAGTGCAATCAGACAAGAGAAAGATATAGAAAGCATCCAAATAGGAAACGGAGAGGTTAAACTGTCACTATATAGAAAACCCTAATCACTCCACAAGAACACTACTAGAAACAATAAGCAATTATGGTAAAGTCTCTGGATACAAAATCAACATTCAAAAATCTATAGCGTTCGTTTACTTTAGTAATGAAGCATCAGAAAAAGAAGTAGAAAAAATATCCTTTTGCAATTGTGCCAAAAAGAATAGAATATCTGGGAATAAATTAACAAAACATGCAAAGGACCTTTATAATGGAAACTACGAGACCCTGTTAAAAGAAAACGAAGAAAATACAAAAATAAAAAATAAAAAAAAAAGAAAGAAAGATATTCTGTATTATTGGATTGGAAGAATCACCATAGTTAAAGTGACCATATTACCTAAAGCATTATACAGATTCAATGCAATCAAAATTTCATTAGCATTTTTTAAAGAAATAGAACAAAAAGTCATCAGATTTGTATGGAAGCATAAAAGATCTCAAATTGCCAAAGCCATCCTGAGAAATAAGAACAAGGCTGGAGGCATCACTTTGCTTGACTTCAAACTGCACTACAAAGCGACAGTAATCAAAACGGCATGGTATTGACAGACACATGATCACGTGGAACAGAATTGAGAGTCCAGAAATAAATTTATATTTATATGGGCAAATAACTTGCGACAAAAATGCCAAAAACATACACTGGGGAAAAAAAGCGTCTTCAATAAAAGGTGCTGGGAAAACTGGAAAGCCACCTGCAAAAGAATGAAAGGAGACTGTTGTCTATCACCACACACAAAATTTAACTCAAAACGGATTAAGGACCTAAACATAAGACCTGAAACAATAAGATGCATAGAAGAAAACATAAGAACGAAACTCAAGGACCTTGGACTTAAAGGGGATTTTATGAATTTGACCTCAAAGGCAAGGGAAATAAAAGCAAAAATAAAGGAATGGGACTGCATCAAACTAAAAAGTTCTGCTCAGCAAAAGAAATCATCAACAAAGTAAAGAACCATCAGAATGTGAAAAGATATTTGCAAGCAACGCCTCTGATAAGGGCTTAATATCCAAAATATACAAAGAACTCCTACAACTCAATAACAACAACAACTACAAAAAACTAACGATTCAGTCAAAAAATGGGCAGAGGATTTGAACAGACACTTCTCCCCAGAGGACACACATATGGCCAACAAACATATGAAAAGATGCTCAATGTCGCTAGCTATTAGAGAAATGCAAATCAAAACCACAAGGAGATATCATCTCACACCTGTTAGAATAGCTGTAATCAACAGGACAAGCAAGAGCAAATGCTGAAGAGGATGTGGAGAAAAGGGAAGCCTCATACACTGCTGGTGGGACTGCAAATTGGTACAGCCACTATGGAAAACAGTAGCGAGTTTCCTCAAAAAACTAAGAATTGATCTAACATATGATTCAACAATCCCTCTACTGGGTATTTACCCCAAAGACTCAAAAACCCATGTTCGAAAGATATTTGCACACCGATGTTCATAGCACCATTATACACAGTGGCCATGACATGCAAGCAACTGAAATGTCCTACCATTGATGATTGGCTAAAGAAGCTGTGGTACATATATACAATGGAATATTCCTCAGCCATAAGAAGAGATGAAATACTGCCATTTGCAACAACATGGATGGACCTCGAGATAATCATGCTAAGCAAAATAAGCCAGACAGAAAAAGTTGAAAATCATATGATATCACTTATATGTGGGATATAAACCTAAAAGCAACAAAGGAGCAGGACAAACGAAGACTCATGGACATGGTCTATAGGCTGGTAGTTACCAGAGGACTATAAACTAGTGGTTACTAGTCGGGTGGGGGAGGAGTGGGGAGGTAGAC
>NW_011890162.1:13730-17319 GCF_000151845.1 Pteropus vampyrus
GGGGAGGGGAGCTATAGAGAGAGACAGAGACAGAGAGACAGAGAAAGAGAGATTTAAAAAATCTATTTAATAAAATAATAGCTGAAAACTTTCCAAATTTAGGGGAGGGAAATGAACATCCAGAGTCATCATCCCCTAAGATCACCAAAAAGGTTGACTCTGAAGAGACCTACATCAAGATACCTTATAATTAAATTGTCAAACATCAAAGATAAAGAGAGAATTTTAATGCTGGAGACCTCGCAATTCTTGATATCAAAATTCTACAAAAGTAGAGTAATTAAAAGAGCATGGTCATAGCATAAATAAAGACATAAACGAACTAATCAGAAGAGAGTGCCCAGAAATACAGTTTTGTGTATGTGGTCAGATGATTTTTGACAAGAGTGCCAAGACTATTCAAATGGGAAAGGACAGTCTTTTCAACAAATGGTGTTGGGAAAAGTGAGTATCCACATGCAAAAGAATAAAGTTGTACCCTTCCCATAAACCATATACAAAAATTAATTCCAAATGGATCTAAGACCTAAACATAAGAATTAAAACTGTTAAATTTTAGAAGAAAATATAGGGAGAAAGCATCACTGGATTTAGCAGTGATTTCTTGGATACGATATCAAAAGCAGGAGGAAAGAAGAAAAAAATAAATACATTGGACACTTTTTTGCATCAAAACTCACCGTCATAAAAGGAAAAAAGCAACCCATGGAATGAGAGAAAATATTTGCAAATCATATATTAAAAATGGTTAACATTCAGAACGTACAAAGAACTCGTACAACACAACAACAAAAAACCAAACAACCCTATTTTAAAAATGGGCAAAATAACATGAATAGATATGTCTGCAAAGAAAATATACAAATGGTTCATAATCCTATAAATAGATGCTCAAAATCACTAATCATTAGGAAAATGCAAATCGAAACCATAATGAGACATACCACTCCATTCCCATTAGGATGACTATCATTTAAAAACAAACAAACAAAAAAAAAACAAAAACAGAAAATAATAGGTATTGGTGAGGATGTAGAGAAACTGGAATCTATGTGCATTGCTGGTGGAAGTATAAAATGGTATCGCCTCTATAGGAAACAGTATGCCAGTTCCTAAAAATTAAAAATAGAATTCGTCCGTGATCCAGCAATTCTACCTCTGCGTATATACCCAAAGGACCAGAGAGTAGAAACTCAAGAAATATATTTATACCTATGTGCATAACAGTATTATTCACAACAGCCAAAAAGTGGAAGCAACCCAAGTGTCCATCCACAGATGAGTAGATAAACAAAATTGTTTCACACATATGGTGGAATATGTATTTCCTTCCTTAAAAAGGAAGGAAATTCTGACACATACTACAACATGGATAAACTTCAAAGACATCATGCTAACCTAAAATAAGCTAGTCACAAAAGGGCAAATGCCATATGATTCTACTTGCATAAGATATCCAAAGTAATCAAGCTCAGAGAGAGAAAGTAGAATGATGGTTGCTAGGAGATGGATGAAGAAGAAGAAAGTGAAGTTATTGTTTAATGCATACAGATAGGGAAGATGAAAAAGTTCTGGGGATAGATGTTGGTGATGGTTATATAGCAAGGTGAATGTGCTTAATGCCACTGAACTGTACACCTAAAAATGGTTACAATAATAAATTTTATGTTATGTATATCTTACCACAGTTAAAAAAAATGAAAAAACTCCAAATTTAGATGAATTTCTTTCACTTCAGAATGTTTCTTGTATCTGTCACATTCTTAGTGGTAGTTGCAGATACTGAAGTCTCGGCTTATGCCGGAAAAGATTTCCTAAATGGATAAAGTCAATATCACTGAGACTGGGATGGGCAGATCAGGGTTTGAAGCATGAATTTCCAAAGACTGTTCTCACCTTCCATAGCAGGCCCTGCTCTCTTCCTGCAGGTCTTACTGGGCTGGGATCCTAAGGGAATACACTGAGGGACACTGGGGCTGCCCTATTCCAGTAATGGCTCTTTTCATTTCTCAAAGGTAACCACATTTTTGGGGCAAAGGGCGCAGGCAGGAAACTCCTTATGGAAGAGTGTTTGTGTGTGTGTGTGTGTGTGTGTGTGTGTGTGTGTGTGTGTGAGCGCGCGCGCGCCGAGGTGAGTAAACATTGCTATGAATTCAGTATTCCAAAGCAACCTTACAATCTTATGAAATGGAGTAATTTGCAAACTCTGAGGAAGAATATCTTAAAACAGAGAAAGGTGCACAGAGTTAGGGCTCTGAAGCGAACTTTGGAACTTGACTGTGACGACTCAGGCCTTAAGCTCTTGAAGTATGTGGTAGTGCGTGAAGCATTCCCATGGTTACCTTTAGACCATTTAACTGGAAAATCTAAAGATGAGTGCCATAAATTACTCCCCAAATGTCTTAGTGGGTTTTCCAGGAGCTGTCCTTTCCTTTAGACCTGTTCCTCACTTGGTACCCTGTTGTGGGGCACCCCCTAAGGAGGAGGGCCTTCCTCACCTTTCCCATTCCTCCTGCCCCCAGCTCCTCAACTTGCATCACTTTATTGAGTCGGACAACTTCCCTTTGAATTCAGAGGGGTACAAGAAAGCTGAGAACCATTATTTTATTTTCGTCAAAGTAATGTCCGCACATGATAGGAAGTACAGATGAGCTAAAAAGAAAAGCAACAGTCTTCAATTGCACCCAGGTGCTGTCCCAGTCCTTGGGCGCAGGTTGCTATGTTCCAATTCTTTCAGTGTCTTCTCTGATGATTCCTCTGGGCCATAGGCTTACACCACTATAACTGTATTTGTCAATATTAGGCTATATTTGTCTGATGGCTGATATGAAAGATGGTCATTGACCCACGCAGGCATAACCCCGCTTGCAATCTTTGATATTTATATTTTAATACTGCTACAGGTTATCTTTTAACTTGAAACACTATGTACAAACATTAAGGAAACAGATTCCAAATCTAATCCTTTAGACTGAATTCACATGGATTGTGGTTAGTCTTAAAAAAAGATTTTAGCTTAGTCAAGAACAGCTGATGTGCTTGGAAAAGTAAAGAAGGTGAAAAATGGACTGAATCGTTCCCCTAAAATGGCACGTTATCTCTGCAATGAGTTCACTTTAATGTTACCAAAATAAATGTCAATGTTAGACGTTGTGGTTGCTGTCCAAATGATAATTGAGAAAGTGGAAATTCAGCTGAGTCAACAGGAATTGCTGTGGGATACCTGAAAAGAACTCCGAATGGCATAATTCTGAGGACAAAGCAGCCATTGTCCATGCCTGCATAATCGTTAAGGAAGGCAAAAGGGACACATTTCTCAAATAGGCAAAGATGAAGGAGACCTTTTTAAAAGGAGCAGTGGCAAACATTGCCCAAACCTATCAAAATGAAAACTAGAACACAGTGCACAGTGTGAGTACAGAGCATAAGGCAGGACAATCCCAAACAGCCTGCCTGGAAAGAGTTCTTGTGACAAAGGTCCAGTGTGGAATAAAAAGAATTGGTTGGCCTAGAAAGTTTGGCAGGCCTCGGCAAATGATTACACCGATCACTTAAGCCTTATTTTATTATGCAACAAAACTGGCTCCCA
>NW_011890162.1:18820-19123 GCF_000151845.1 Pteropus vampyrus
CCAAGGTCAAATGCTACCTTTCTACCTCAGGCCTATGCCCTTTTACCTGCCAATACTAGAGAAGAAGGGCTCAAAAGCAACCAGTATGTTTTGGGAAACAGGCATAAGGCAGACGCCTTGTAGAATTGGATAGTAAAGAATGACTGGTTCCATAAACAGTGCTGGAAGATCAGCTGTGCTTCCATGGGTGAAGTGCTTCAGCCTTAGATTCCTACCTCACACTGTACACACATTCAAACTCCAGCTGGAAAAGCAAAGAAGTGACATAATTAGAAGAAAATATAGGCGGATAGAGAACAGAAT
>NW_011890163.1:0-844 GCF_000151845.1 Pteropus vampyrus
CCCCGCGCCTCACCCCGTTCATTTCTTTAAGGTGCGGTTGTTCTGGCTGGGAGACCCGGCGAATCCTGAGTGGAAGGGGTCTGGCAAGCGTCCTCGTCTTGTTCCCAGTCTCGAGGAGCGCTTCCCGTGTGTGTGACTAACGGACGTCCCCTGTGGATTACTTCAGGCACAAACCCTTCATCGCAGTAAAGGAGGCCACTCCCAGCGCGAGTTTGCTAAGATGTCCACGAGCATAAGTGGGGTGGCGAATACCACCGAGGCTGTTTTCCTGCATCCGTTGAGTTGATCGTGTAATTCTCTCCCTTCGGCCTGTTAACGTGGTGAATTGAATTGAGTTCTGAGGCTGAACCCATCTTGGTCATGATACACATCCCGTTTGGTTCACGTGGCCGGATTCCGGCTGCCACGCTTAGCTCTGGGTTTTGTATCGGTGCCGGTGAGGGAGGCTGGGCTGTCACCTTCTACTTCCACTGTCGGGCTCTGGTCACGGAAGTCAGGCGAGCCCAGGAAACGAGCCAGGGAGCGGACCTTCTGGCCCCCTTTCCTGGAAGAGCGTGTGTGAAGTCGGAGCGCTTTGAACCCCACGCGTTTCGTAGCACTTGCTAGGGTAGCGTGTGAGCCTGCATTTTTCTTTCTGGAGAAGTATTTGACGGTTGATTACATTTCTCTTATGCCGACGGGACTTTTCAAGGTCTCCATTTTTTTTTTCTTGAAGCAATTTTGGTTAGTGATATTTTTCTGATAATCCGTCCATCGTCTAAATTTGGAAATTTGTTGGATAAAGTTTCTCATGACTTTCTTTGTTAACGTCCGTAGCACATGTGGTTACAGACCCTTCTGTTCC
>NW_011890163.1:2504-3949 GCF_000151845.1 Pteropus vampyrus
CGAGCGCGACGCCACCTCTCCGCGGAGCGGCGCGGCCGCCTGGCCGCCTCCCGCAGCCGCGGGCTTTTCCGAGTGGAAGGAGCCTGGTCGCGCTTCTGCAAGGCCCCTGGAAGTCCGGCCCCTCGGGCCTCTGACGCGCAGTCGTCGCCCTGTGACATTTAAAAAAAAATTCGTTCTGGGCATCGAATTATTAACGATTTCTCCAGGGAGCATTATTAGGCTTTGGAGATAGTTCCCGGTGAATCGTCCGGAGGCCGTTGCTGAGTTAATCCATGGAAACCAAACTCGCCTGCATCTCTTACATATCGGCCGCGTCTCATGTCGGGGTTCACGGCCCCTCCCGCCCGCGACGCGACTTTCCCAAAGGTGCAGTGAACAGTCTGAAATTCCTTGAGAACTGGTTTTGAACGGTGACGTGTGTGTGTCATCGAGACGACACTGACAGGCCGGCACGTGCACACATCGTAAGCGTGCGCTGGGCTGCGTTTTCACACTTGCACACACCCGTGTGACCCCCACCGGTTCCCTCGGCTCCCCCGCCCCGTTCCCTGCCTCGAACCCAGAGTCCTGGCTTCTGCCACCGCGCGGCGGTGTTGCCTGTATTTGGGCTGCGTCCGGACTCATTTGGGCCCGACCTTCTGCACTTAACACAATGTTTCTGAGCTTCGTCTGCATTGTTGGAAGGATCGGACCTTGTTCTTTTTTTACGACTGAGAATGAGTCCGTCGCAGGAATGTGCCGAGCTCGTTTATTCATTCTCACTCTGACGGACATTCGGGTTGTTTCCAGTTTGGGGCCGTCGGGAACCAGGCTGCCATAAATACGCCCGCAAGCACTTTCGTGGACATACTGCTGTTTCTCTTGGGTAAACACCGCACGGTGGGGTTGCCGGGCCACGTGGTGAGTGTACGTCCGCAGGAAACCGCCCGCTCACAGCCCCCCAGCCCCGCGCCAGCATGGCAGTCGTCCGACATCCTTGCGAACCTGAAGCGTTGTCGATGTTTTCCATCTCAGGCGTTGGAATAAACACTTCCGGACTCGTTACGGTTTTAATGTGCGTTTCCCCGATGATCAGTGGCGTCGCGCGAAGTTTCACAGGTTTATCGGCTGCCTGTATCTCTCCTTTTGTAGTGTCTGTTCTAAAATATTTGCCCTTTTCGACTGGACTTTGGGCCACATATTGCTGACATATAGGAGCTCTCGACATCGCTGGACACGAGCCCTTTGTCACGTGTGTGTGCCGCAAATATTGTTTTTTCCCATCTGTGCCTTATCTGTTGATTTTCTTAATGTCTTTTTGCAAGAGAAATTGTTAATTCTTATGAAATCCAATTTTAGGTTTTCTAAATCTATGATCTCATTCAGCTATATTTTCTAATAATTTTTTGTAGCTAATTCCTGCCTCCCAAGATGGAAGAAGGTGCTAGTCTCTTCCCCGAGGGGAC
>NW_011890163.1:5911-9682 GCF_000151845.1 Pteropus vampyrus
CACGTGCCTGCAGCTCCACGGCCTCCGGGCAGTGTCACTGTAGACCCCTGCCCTTGGAGGGGGTCTTGGGGCAGTGCACCTCTCTGTCCTGCTGCCTCCGGTCCCCTCCCGCAGCCACCCGCCTCGCCACGCCCACAGATCGTCGTATCTCAGAACGTGGCGTCTCGGATGAGGAGGGAGACACGGTGGGAGAACTGTAACCGAGGGGCCGCCCCGTGGCCTTCTGCCCACTCGCTGCTTCTAGTCATTCAGAGAGTGTGCTGCTCCTTCCTGGCCTGAAGCCGGGACGGGCCTGCCGCTCTGGGGCTGGCCGCCAGGGGACCCGCCAGGAGAGAGAGGTCTGCAAAGAGCTGGTGTGGCTGGGGGTCACGGGTGCAAGCCAAGCCCACCGCGGCCTCGCTCATCAGAGTGGGCACTTTCTCTGACACCACCCTGCTTGCCTTCCCTGTGGCCAAGGTAGACAGATTTCTCTCTGGAAAAGGGAAGGGCCTGGTCAAGGCATCACCAGCTAAGCCAGAAGGACACGGGCGCGTGGCCTCGAGGGCGGCGGGCGGCTTGTTCCCGGGCGGCTGAGGCCGTGATGCACATCCGTGTCCCTGCTCCTTTTCCGCCGTGGCCGTGACGCTCCAGTGCAGCCGTGGGCCGCCTCCAGGCCGTGTCCAGACGCCTGTGTACCGAGCTGGAGAACGAGAGGGACCTGCAGGCGAAAATCACGGCCACGCTGAAGGACAACCAGTAAGTCCCGGGCACGCAGGGGCCCCGGGTCGCCCCAAGCGGCTGGCCTGCGGGTCAGTTCCTGGTTTGAAGATGAGTGAAATGTTGACACCTTTTCACTTGACTTTCAAGCCGCCTGAAAGTTAAAAGTCCTTGAGAGGATAAGGCGTCACGTTTCCGACGTGCCGTTCGCCTCCTCCGTGCTGCTTTGCGTTCTTGGGGGCTTTGAAATCGGCTTCTTTCCCCTCTTGCCGCTTTCTGCTCTTCGAGCTTCCGTAACCCAGCGCCGCTCTGAAGGGCTCCCTACGCTCCCGGGAGCGGGTCCCGCGGGGAGAGCGGTGGCAGTGTTCTGACCACCTCAGCATCAGGGTTTGGTTGTAAACATCGGGATGGCCTCTAGCTAGTTTAAGGGGAAAGGGATTTAGTGAGGGGTACACAGAACTAGAGAACCGACTGGGCCGGTCCCAGGACTAACACCCGAAATGCAGGGGCCAGTGCCCTCACGGGAAGCAGGAGCCAAGGACCAGCTTGCATCCGGGGGCTGTGGGCCAGGGTACACGGTGCTTTGGCCTGAATCTTGTCTTACTCCGGGCGCTAGCCGTTTGGAACATGCTCTGAGCTCTCCGCCCCACCGTGCAGAAAAGCAGACGCAGAGGGCCGGCAGCTAGTGGTGACCCCACCGGTGACCCTCCCATACCCTCCCACGAGTCCGCCCATCAGGCCCAGAATCCGCCTCGTCTCTGACTGGTCCCTGACCACCTGGGTCCTGTGGGCTAAGTCATACTGCGCCCTCCAGAGACTAGTGTGGAGCCTCTGGACAGTGAGGATGGTGGGGCCAGGAGTGAGGAAGAATGGGGGCCCCTGCGTGGTCCCGGTTTTCACAGCTGGCCGCCAGGCCAGGGCCCACCGCCCAGCACTGGAGCTGGGCAGCAGCCTTTCCCGAGCTTTGAAAACCCCTGGGGCCCCGCCCTTGTCAGGATGCCGGGACTGTCCATTTACTTAAAACAAATTTTTTTTTTAAATTTTGAGACAAACTTACAGAAGATGCAAAAATAGCACAAAGAACCCCAGGTCCCCTTGGCCCCTGTCATCACAGAGATGGTGCTGCATGGGTCGTCTCGTCTCCCATCAGGGGGACCCCTCAGGGACCCCGTGACGCTCCTACTCTGAGGTTTTTGAAGATTACGGGCCAGTGAGAGTCCCTCACGCTGTCTCTGTGTGACGTTTCCTCATGAGGGCTGGCGGGGACCCCACCCCACCCCCCGAAGGCCCTGGCGGTGCTATGCCCTTCCTGGGCACCTTCACCTGGCGGTACCTGGCGGTGATAGGGCCCGTTCCCGGTGGGGGCTTCGACGGAGGCGGAGCCCGCCAGGCCCCTCCGCAGACTCGCGCCTCCTCTGCAGACTGACTGGGGGGAGCCGTCCCTGCCGGTCCTTGCCCGTCCCTGCCCGACCCTGCCCAACCCCGCCCCGTCCCACACTGCTTTGCATCGTTCCTGTTTCTCGTGGAGTCGACTGTGACCACGGGCCACAGGGCGGTTTCCAGCGCCGCCGCGAAGGACCATGCCCTCCTCTCTGTGTTCATTCACTCGTTTATGGGCGCAGACCCCAGGCTTCTGTTTATGGGCGCAGACCCCAGGCTTCTGTTTACGGGCGCAGACCCCAGGCTTCTGTTTCAGTCGGGTTATAATCTGTTCCGTCATCGTTCACTGTGATGCTCCAGGCCACGGGGACTTTTTCAGGCCAGTTCCCGCATGCTTTGGACGTGTCCCTGTCTTTTTTGGGGCAAGTTCTGGCACATGAGATGCTCCTGGCCATCTCGTCCAGGGAGCCCTGGTGTCAGGCAGGTAGCTGGTGGTAAGAGCCTAGAGCTGGGTGCCGCATGGGCCCAGTGCCGTTCCTGGGCCCCGAGAACACGTGCACACAGTCTGTCTGCCTGCATCGGAACCATGAGTTCACCCGCTGCTGCCCATCCATGCCGACACCCTGACCTCCGCCCACGTGGTCCCAGCCCGCCTCCCCTCCACACCAAGCTCTGCCACCTGCCTCTGTCTCACAAGTCCTCACCGTCCCGATGCGGCAGGGACCCCTCCACATGTAGCGTCCCCCACTAGTGTCCCCGGCATACGTCGGAGTGTCCCAACAGCCCTCTGGCCAGGCAAGGGGCAGGGGCAGGGGAGGGCCTGTGGACACTCAGGGAGTGGAGGCCCAGGTTCCGGCCGGGCTGGACTTGGTGTGATGGTGGCAGGAACGGGCGGTGCTGGGGTCAGTCAGGGACACGCTCTCCAGCAACTGCAGACCCAGAGGCCTCAGAGGATTCGCTGACCTGTCAGAGGTGCGCAATGTCCTCCCAGAGTGTTTGTCACAACTCGGTGCCCAGGCCCTCTCCCACCCCTGGAGCGGATGCTCTGCAGAGGGAGGGTGCGGCTAGCTGCGAACTCCTTTACTGACATAAGTAAAAGTGTCTCTCATTTGCAAGGAGCATCATGTGGCACATCGCCATCCAGGAGGGGCAGCTGGAGGACGTCAGGAGGACCGTCCAAGAGCAGGCCGAGGCCGCCAGGAGGTGGCTACAGATGCGGGCGGACGAGCAGCTCCGCCGGGAGAAGGAGGCCTACGGGAAGGCGGAGAGGAACCGGCTGCTGCGGGTCAGGTGGGCGGGCCCCACGCGCAGGCCCCGGCCTAGCCACTTCCTCCCGCTTCCCCATGCCCAGCTTGTCTGCGGTCCCGCCGCCCAGAGCCCCGCCCCTTCCCCGCCCCCACTGACCTCCCGCTAGTCCTGCCGCTTCCCGCTCCAGCTGCCCCTGCTCCCCGAGCCCCGATCCTTGCGCCTTTCTGTTCCCAGGCTTCTGGGAGGGCGGGGCGGGCACCCCAGGTGTGTCCCAGCTGTGGGACCCGGTGTCCCCGTCTCAATACAGCTCTATCTCGTCCGGGGCCCCAGCCCCCTCATTCAGCCCCTGCCAGAACTTTCTGCCGTTTCTGTAGATCCGGTGCCCCAGCGTCCTCATCCGCACCTCCTCAGCCACTTGGTCCTGGTCCCCGGGCAGCCCAGACCCGG
>NW_011890163.1:11328-13096 GCF_000151845.1 Pteropus vampyrus
CCTCTTGCTGGGGACAGCACCTCGTTTCCAGGAGTCACACTGCTCTGGGTTTCACTTCTGGAGTTTTGCCATCACCCATCCTGGTGGGGGCTCCCGGGGCAGCTCTGCCCACCCCTGAGTCCCTTAGTCTGGTGCACACAGGAGGGGCCAGCAGGCAGCCGCTGGAATGAATGAATGAATGAATGAATGAATGAATGAGTTCATGGCCTCAAGCTGCCTTGGCGTGTCCCTCGGTGGGGGCGCCCCAGTTGCCAGCCTGGAAGCCAGGAGCAGGGGCCACTCCCCAGGGGACTGGACGGGGCCAGGGGTTCGGGTCCTGGGGTCCGGCCCGGCAGCCGCCTGGGTGCCATGCATCTGCCCGGCGGGGCTGGGCCCGCGCTCCTGGGGAGGGCAGTGCTGCCCAGCGCGGGTTCGAGGGCGGCCGCGTCCCAGCCCACGGCATCTGCCCACAGCGCCTTCGAGGAGGAGCAGAAGCTCAGAAAGGACGAGATTGTGAGCCGGATTCTGAAGGAGGAGGCCGAGGAGGACAGAAGGAGGAGGCCGCCTCCTCCAGCCCATGCTGCAGACCGGCTGACCCTGCGGGACAGGACGTGGGGCTATCTGGCCACCGTCTGCGAAGGGAAGCCGGCCCCGGCCGCCTCCTGCTACCTGGCGGTGAGCCGAGGGCCCAGTGGGGCCCAGTGTCGTGGGGACCCGATCAGAACCCTGAGAAAAGGACCGCCTGCTCCCCGGTCTCCCCGAGTTCCTCACAAGGGCCAGCCCTGTGGCCTCACGTCCCGTCAGGCGGCCCCACTGGTGGCTGCGTGTTCTGATGTCCCCATGGTTCCCTCTGGAGGACACGGGGCGGCGTCACAGCTGCTCCCTGAAGCAGGTGGGCGGCAGGCCCCATGGCGACCGCCTGGGAGCTGGCCTCTCCTGAGGGCTGGCTCAGGTGCAAGGGGTTGAGACACAGGTCACTGCCTCATGCACCATGGGAGCCGGCCCCTGGGGACACCACTGCGGTGGCGGCCGGGGAGTGAGGGGAGCCCACGGCAGGGAGACCAAAGGCCAGTCACGGGTCAGGGCCAGACTTGAGCACCGTTCACTTTACATGCAAGTTATCCCCCTGGTGCCAAAGACTCTTGATCACCCCCAGAGACAGGCAGCTTTCCCCTCATTCGTTCATTTGTTCATTCACTCATTCATAGTGAGGACTGGCTCTGTGCCCGTGTAGGTGACCTGTTTACCTGTCCCTGAGGTTATGGGGCAAGGATGTCAGAACGCCCTCCTGAGCCAGCTGGGCACTTCTGCTTCTACATGGTGACCCCAACACCTGAAGGTCTCACACAGACGCTCAGACACACAAACACACAGACACGCACACAGACACACACACAGATATACACAGACTCACAGACACACAGACACACACACATACACAGATACACACGTACACACATACATGGACACACACACAGACTCAGATTCACAGACACGCAGACACACACAGATACAGACACACAGACACAGACAGACACACAGACACAAACACATAGACGTACGCAGACACACACAGATACACATACGCATACACGGACACACACAGACTCACAGACACAGACAGACAGACACACACAGACACAAACACATGGACATATGCAGACACACGCAGACACACACAGAGACTCACAGACTCACAGACACACACAGACACACAGACACAGACACAAACACACAGACATACGCAGACATACGCAGACACACACAGAGACTCGCAGACACACACAGA
>NW_011890163.1:16762-17116 GCF_000151845.1 Pteropus vampyrus
CTCCTCCTTCCCTTGCCTACTTCCCTCCCTCCTTCCCTCACTCAACAGCCATCCGGGGCACTTGGGCACCCGTGTAAGCTAGGTACTGGGAGGCAGCGGGGGCCCAGCGCCTGGAACGGCAGGGGTGGCGGGGTCCGGCAGCCAGCCCAGGGCCAGCACCAGGCAGGGGCCGTTCTGCCGTCAGTCCCGGCCCGGCCGTGTCATCCACGTGGCGCCGTGAGTGTCCACCTTCAGCGGAGACGGCACCACACACGTGCTGTGCATCATTTTGCCTGCAGCTTTGACCCCCCTGGTCCCATGTCAGCCGGGATGTGCTGTGAAGTGCTGGTCACCTTCAAGCCCATGGTGAGTGTC
>NW_011890164.1:0-411 GCF_000151845.1 Pteropus vampyrus
TCACGTTTTGGGGTTGAACAAATGTAAACACAAGCAATAAGCACGAACCTCCGCAGTCACCCCCCGGGCCCACCCACGCCCTGCTGGCCCCTGGATGTTTCTCGTTTGGGGTGGATCGGCCTGCGATGTCGCCCGTCCGCCAGGCTGGCAGGCCCCAAGAGCCCAGGTGGCTTCCCTGATCCAGGGAGACGTGCTCAGATCAAGGCTCCTTCGACACGTGGGCCGCCTTTAGGTGTGGCGGGACCCGCCGAGGGTCACCGGGACACTGAGCACCTGCTCGGCCCTCCTTTCTGCAGAGTCGCTGCCGCTCGGCATTCAGACTTCCTGGTCGGTCCCCACAGGCCACAGTTTGTCCTCTTGCTGCTGATGCTGCCAAGGGAAGACACCCCCAGTGCCAGACTCGGCACCTTG
>NW_011890164.1:3081-3719 GCF_000151845.1 Pteropus vampyrus
GTCCATCTCCTGTCTGCCTTTTGTGGGATAGTTTTGAAAAACGGTCAGGACGAGACCCCTTACTCGTGGCTCTTGGGGAGACACTTCTGGCTCACATGTTTGATCTCCTTCTCACCTCACTGACCCGAAAATGCAGCTGAACCCTCTCCCACCGGAGTCCTGCAGCGCAACAGGCCTCCTGGGAGGTTCCCCACACGTGTGTGTGCGTGTGTGTGTGCACGTGCGTGTGTGCGTGTGTGCGTGCATGTGTGTGTGCGTGTGCGCGCACACGTGTGTGCATGTGTGTGTGTGCGTGTGTGTGCATGAGTGTGCGCGTGTGTGTGTGCGTGTGTGTGCGTGTGCGTGCATGTGTGTGTGCGTGTGTGCGTGCATGTGTGCATGTGTGCGTGTGTGCATGCGTGTGTGCATGTGTGTGTGTGGGCGTGCATGTGTGCGTGTGTGCATGTGTGTGCATGTGTGTGTGCGTGTGTGTGCACGCATGTGTGTGTGTGCGTGTGTGTGTGTGCGTGTGTGTGTGTGAGCGTGTGTGTCCCCATGACTTATGCTCATACAGTCTTATAAGTTCATTTACTTTTCCTCCGCAGCTATATGGCACCCTCGCTGAGCTCAGGAACCAATTTTTATTCTGTTTTTCATCC
>NW_011890164.1:5044-9118 GCF_000151845.1 Pteropus vampyrus
CCACAGTTCAAGGAAGGAGTCGGCAGTCAGCAGACACAGCGCCTCCGTCCCAAGGGGACACTCGTCCAGCTCGGAGAGGGACCGGTGACCTGAGCAGGGGGCCGGTGGACACGCTGGGCCCCGCGTCAGGTTTGTGTCCTCAAAGATGGAATGAGAGTGGAAACTCGGCCCAGAGACACCCACAAAGGCAGCGCACGCCCGGCTCCGCTGGTCTGAGCTCGGGGACCCCAGGCCAGGGAGCTCGGAGGGGGAGGCGCATGCCCTGGGGGACCGGAGACTCGTAATGTGACGACGACGTGGCCAGGTGGGAATCAGGGCGGGCCCTGCTGTGCACCAGGATGCAAGACAACGCCCGTGACGCCAGTGACGACACCAAGGGGTCCCCAACGCCACGAGACGGGGAACTGTCCGCCCGTGTGACACGGAGAGAGCCCCCGATGGCGTCCGTGAGAGACTCGCTGCAGAGCGGCGAGTGGTGACAAGGGACACGGCCGGACAAATTCTTCCCTTGTTTTCCACCTGCGAGGCTGTTTGTGGCTTGGACTCAGTGTCTCCTCCCCGGTTGCCATGGAATCAGACTCTACACAGCGCCCCCCTCCAGCCTGGTTTACAGACGGAAGAGGGTGGGCGGACGGGACCTCTCGGGGTCAGGCTATGAGGTCCCCGCAGACGTGGGACCGGAGCCCACGCCTCGAGACAAGTGTCGGGCGCCTGCTGTGTCGCTGATGCTGTTTAGGGCCCGGTGGGTGGATGGCTGACCGAAGTACGAAGTATGGCTGGTGCAGCACCGGTCCTAGGCACAGCATCCTCTGAGGAGAGGACGTGCTTGGGGCACCTGGGAACCCCCCATGCAGGCGGGGGGCAGCTTCTCCACTGAGCCTTCCCAATTAAAGCAAGCTGTACCCCTCATTGAGGACCTGTCGGGAGCCAGGCACATCACCAGGCGTTCCGTGTGGGTGACTGTGCCTGATCCCACAACAGTCTCAGGGCCCCAGTCACCCATCACCCCATTTCACAGACGGGGTCTCCGCCATGGGAACAAACTTGCCAGGACCCTCAGCCTGGAGCAGCCCCCATGCTGAGCCATCTGACAATTTCCCACTCAAGGACCCTTTAGCTCAAACTGGGCCTTCCCACCAGCGACTTTGCAATTCCAGGGGTCCCAGAGCCATGGAGGCCCAGCCACACCGCGCCCGCAGGAGCCCGGGGGTGGGAGCCGTGGGCACTGGGCTGAAAACCTGCCGGGTTGTAAAGGGGCGTGGTCCCAGGACCTCCGTGCCCTTGTCCGGTTTCCATGCTGTTCTGTGAAGTATGTCCGTGTCCCCACCAGAGTGGACGTCAGGACCCCACCCCGACCTCACTGGGCTTCACCATGTCCTGGTCCCCTCCCAGCCTCGGCACAAAGTCCCAGATCTGACTGCAGACGGAGACGCTTTGGGCTCATCGAAGGAACTTCAAGCGTTATCAGACCCGGGGAGGGAGGTGCAGGATGTGAGACCCCATCCGAGCCGACGGGCGTGAGTGACGCTCCCTTCCTGCTGTGCTCCACGAGGCCGCCTGCCAGGCGTGCGTGGCCCACGGGGAGACTGCTGCTGGGAGCTGCGGGTGTCCGGGAAGCTGTGACACAGCAGCCTGGAGGAAATCAATTCTGCCGACAGCCTGCGCGAGACCGAACGCAGAGTCCTCCCCGTCGGTCCTTCAGATGAAAACGCAGCCGGTCGGATACCTGGACAGCAGCCCCTGGGCCCCGGGCGCCTGGCCCACAGCAGGCTTCCCTTTCCTGCCGCAGCCTCTGTGGACTCTCAGAGTCACCAGACGTCCCCTGGGAGTCGGCGTGCGTGGGCTCTGCCTGCCAGCGACACCCAGTGTTGCCATCACGTGTGACCTGTGGGCTCCCCCGTGTCCTGGGAGCCGACGGCGTGGGTGTTTATGGCTACGTGGCGTGGGAACACGCTGTGCCTGCACACCCGACAAGTAAGAAGCAGACTGGCGGCCCACACTGAGAGGGCGTGGATGTGTGCGGGACGCGGTGGTCATGGGGGACAAACATGGAGACGGTGATGACAGTGAGCACACGCATGTAGCGCTCGCCGTGTACAGAGGGCTTTACAGGGGTCGATGCCCCAGCTGTCACCAGCCCAGATGTCACCGCACCGGGCCGAGGCCTTCGCTCAGACCCTCGCTCTGCCCTCGTCGGCCAGCCGCGTCCCCGGCCGAGGCTCTGCGGGAGAGTCCACTTCCGGACACGTCTGGGTTGTCAGCGGCGTTGCTGCAGGGGGAGGCCCGAGGGCCCCCCCTCTGGCTGGTCGTCAGCCAGGTTCACTGTCGCCACGGCCCCCCGCCGTGTGGCGGCTCCCCCTCAAGGCCCACAGTGGACACTTCTCTCATGCTCTGACTCACGAGCCTGCCAGAGCCCCGCCCCTTGTCAGGCCCACCTGAGAAACCTCGCCTTAGGGACCACTGTGCCACCTCCCTAGTCACGGGGGCAGAGCCCGTCATACCCGCAGCCTGGGCTGAGACGAGGCGCTGCCCCCGGGGTGCGGCTCGGGGCTCAGCTCAGAGCTCTGCCCGTCACGCTTGGTCCCCGTTGCCGGGTGCTAGTATTGGGAAGATGGCCATTCCAGCCTGGCAACCTTGTTCGGGTTTTCCCTGGAAACCGAGGTAAAGCCATCTTCTTTGGGATGAGGCAGGTCTGTGACAGCACAGCGTGCAGGGCAGAGACGAGGGGCCAGGGCTTGCTGACAACTCGACGTGCCACTAGCGGGCCCGAGGGCCAAGTGAAAGATGGCAGAGGTGAGAACAGGGACCGGGGGACAGTCCCGTTGTCACCGCAACTGTCTCTGTCTCTGGGGCGGGAGGGCGTCCCCACCGCACCGAGGACAGGCATCGCATCATGTCAAGGACCACTCATTTCCCTGCTCGTTTATCACGGAAATTCCCTGAAAACTGCAGAGCCCACCCCTGGCATCGGTCTCATTTGCTACGGGGACCCAGTCGTCGGAGGCCCTCCATCTCTTTCCAAGACTGTTCCCAGGCCCTCAGCCGGACACTGGCCTCTGAGGCCACCTCGGCCAGGGTCATCTGGGGACTGCGAGTGCTTCGCCCGCGACGCCTGGTCAGGGAGGGGAGTGGGGGACATCCAGCCCACAGCCTTCCTGCACCAGAAACGAGTCTGTGTGGGTCCGGGATTGAATAGACACACGGCGTGCCGCTTGCCAAATGCCAGCACCTTCGTCTTCCCACAACCAACAGCTGATTAGAATCTGCAGCGCCCCCACCCCCGCCGCTGGGCTAGCAGGCCCCACGAGGGTGGCGGGGCAGCCGTGGCCCGGCCGACAGCTGCTACGCCCGCGTCCAGGGCCCCAGCCTGGGCGACAACGTCACAGCCACAGCGCTCACCGCTGGCGCTCACCCCTCATTCCTCCTGCTGCTACTCGGCTTCTCAGATAAGCCGGAACGTCTGCTGCAGGGCGCGGCATCCACGCACCCCGTGCTCGCGGCTCAGAGGGAGGAGGGGGAGCGAGGCCCACTGCCCGTCACGGGCGTGTGTGCCGTCCACGCCCGAGGCTTCGGCAGAGGCAGACGCCGGGAGCTGCAGCTGACTTCTTTCCTGTACAGGGACCGGGGTCTGAATAACGTGGCAGGCGTGATGTGGTTTCTGCGGCTGGCCCCTGGGATCCAGCTGTGGCTCTTGCCAGCTGTGTGGCTTAGAAGTTGACTTAACCTCTCCCAGCCCCAGGGTCTCGCCTGGGGAGCGGGGGCTGCAGTGGCGGCTGTTCCGCGGGCTTCTCCCAAGCACCCGTGTGAAGCACAGAGACAGCTCGAGACGTTAACTGTCAGACAGCTCCATGCGCCCTCCCCAGCGGAGCCTGCCGGATCCGACCCATGAGCCGGGAGCTCCTCCAAGCCACCAGTAGGCTGCGGGTCCTCCTGGCATCGCCTACGGCTTCCAGCACGGGAGTTGCTTCTGGCGTCGGTGTCGGTCGGGCTGCCGAGACAAACCGGTCTATGACACGGTCAGCCTCACGCGAGGTGCTCTGGCCTGCTGCCAGCCCCAGCAGGACCAAAGGATTC
>NW_011890164.1:13397-13782 GCF_000151845.1 Pteropus vampyrus
TGAGCACCTAGGAACGTCCACAGTGACCCCTCACGGCTCCTCGGAGCAGGGAGAGCTAACCCCACCTCCCGGGCAGGAGAACAAGACCTGCAGAACGTGCCCGCACCTGGGAGAGCCCAGCGCTCACAAGGGGGTCCTGCCAGGTCTCCGACGCCGACGCCCTTCACAGAGCTCTGGCTATGGCCCCACGACACCTGGGGGCGGGGAATAAACAGCAGGAGGGGGTGCAGGCAGGCAAACCTGGGGCGCTCTGCCCCAAGCGCACACCTGTCCTTCAGGCAGCAGCCACAGGAAACACGCAGAAAAGCATCGGGTTTTGAGGCTTTTCACGGGGACCTTGCAGGGAGCACCGAGCAGCAGCTGCTGGGTCCCCAGCCACACCGAG
>NW_011890164.1:15960-16682 GCF_000151845.1 Pteropus vampyrus
CTGGGTGTGTCCCCCACCCGCCCACCCGTCCCCCAATCCCAGGTGTGGCGGTATCAACCGCTTCTCTTATTTGCTTTTAATCCTCGTATTCTGACCTGTCGACGTGTCGACGTCTTGGGGCCCTGCTGACTCTAGGGCCTGCACCCTGCCCCCTCCCCGGGGCGGCCCGTCCCCATGGAGCGTAAGCGGCTCACCGCCGAGAGCGCACTCCGTGAAAGCAGCGCGGCCAACCCGGGGTCCGCCTCTCAGCCCCTCGCTAGCAGCTCCCAGCCCCAGGCCGCTGCCCCAGCCAGACCAGGGCAGGTACCCGACAGCCAGCAGCTGCCCGGAGCCCACCGACATTATTCAGATCAGCCGACCCGACCCCGCCGATGGAAACCGCGGCGGAGACCCCGCCCACTTTTTCTCCTTCTCGCTGCCCCGCCCCCCGCCCGATCCTGGCGTGTCCCTGTGCGGCCGTGTGGGGCACGGCGTGCCCCTGTTTCCTTAGGATCTGTGAACACAAACTGTCTTTTCAGTGGCAGTGACTTCCTGTCCTGCTGGCCCTGCCGTGGCCAAATACAACAAAACCTGGATTTTAAAACAGTGGCATAGACACGCTCTGTCCTCACGTGACCTTTCGACTTTGATCTCCTGCCAGAGTCGTGTTGGGGCTACACCCTCCCCCCTTGCAGTCGGGTGGGGCCGTGTGACTGGCCTGGCCAGTGGGAAATGGGCAACCC
>NW_011890165.1:0-2470 GCF_000151845.1 Pteropus vampyrus
GTGGGCAGTGGGGCAGGGGTCAGGCCGCTGTGGACCGCCTCTGACTCGCCCGCGTGGCCGTGCAGGCGACGAGCTGGAGCTGATCCGGCCCAGCCTCTACCGTAACGTGGCCCGCCAGCTGAACGTGTCCCCGCATTCCGAGACCGCGGTGACCAGTGCCTTCCTGGCTGTGGCGGCCCAGATCTTCTCTGCAGGTGGGCCTGCGCGTGCACCCCGGGGCGTCCAGCGCGCGTGGCCCGGGGCTGTGGGTTGGTGCCAGGGCTGCGGTGCCTCCCTTGGTTCTGAGGATGGTGGGCCTGGCGGGCCGCCAGCCCAGGACCTCGTGTGGTTCTTCTCGGCTCTAGCTGGGTTGGCAGGGACCTGAATTCCTGGCCAGGCTGCGTGGTCAGCTGCCAGTTGGTGCTGGCTGTTGGCTGGAGTGGGGCCAGGGTGTCCTGCACGTGGCCCTTGGCGCTCGGCCCTGCACCAGGTCTCAAGAGGGAGCGCCCTGCGCTGCCAGGCTCTGTGACAGCCTTGGAAGTCACAGCGTCACTGCTGCATTCTGTGGGTCGAAGGCAAGTCGTGAGAAGGGTGCGTGGGATGGGGGTCCGGGCGGAGGGGCTTGCTGGCGCGTCTGGAGGACAGCGACACTTGTCTCACCTGGCTGGTCCACACGCACCTGTGACTCTCCCTAGGAGCAGGAGACAGCTCCTGCTGGCTCCCCCGCCCCCGGCCCTCACCGAGAGTTCAGCTTCCCTGCTTCCTGTCCGCACGCCGCATTCCAGGCTCAGGGAAGGCTGCAGGACTCACCCCCAAAATGCCCTCCTGTCCCCACGTCCCCTCCTTGAGACCCTGCTGGGCTCGCTGTTATCCACAGACACCCTCTCCCCACCTGAGGCTTCGTGTCCGGTTCTGGCCCCTCACGCTCTGTGAGTCTGCCTCATCCCTGTGTCCCTGGTGCATAGCAGGTGGCAGGCTCCACCGTCCAGGTGACCAAAGCCCCAGCTGCAGCCCCACACCCTCTGTCACCGCACCCACAGACGTTTCCCCAGCACGGTCCGGGGAGGGGACCCTGAGGGTCCCAGAGCCACAGTGCTCCAGAGGCCCCACGCTCCTGGCGTGGGGAGTGGGGAGTGTGAGTGGCCGGCGGCGTCTGAGTGTAGGGGGGGCCACCTTCCTTCTGGGGCTTTCTGGTGGGGACGGCAGCAGAGTCGGGCTCTGGAAGAGGGAGAGCAGCAGCCCGGGCCCCGTGGGGGACCTGCCACCCCCCGCAGAGGAGGCTGAGCCCCCAGCCCCACTGACCACCCTCTGGGGTGTCTGCATGTCGACCTCCTGTGTTGCCTTCCCTCCTAGGGGGGAGCCTGATGGTCGGGGCCGAGCAGGGCCTGACCCGTGGGACTCCCTCAGTGTGGCCGGTGCAGCAGGAACGTGGGATGGACAGGTGGGATGGGGGGCAGGTGGGGACAGGGGCGGATGGGGATGCAGGACCACTGGCTGCAGAATCTGACCTCTCCCAGGGCCACCAGCAGTCAGTGCGGACCATCCTGGGCAGGTCACTGCGGGGGGGGGGGCGTCAGGCGGGGGCCCGGGGGGCTGCTGGGCAGCAGCCTTCTCCACATTGTCTGCATAGTGCTACCCGGGGTCCTGGGGCGGGACTTGGCGGGCAGCCCTCTCAGGTGACCTAGGGGGCACCTTGTGGAGGAGGCAGCAAGTAGGGCCAGTGAAGGAAGGAGGGCACTTTGGGCCCCTGGGCTGACGGCCGTCCTTGGCCTTTCCCGGGCTCCTGTGTCCGGCGCTGACGCTGGTGCGTGGGTGGCCGCCTGTGTCTGTCTCCAGGGCTGGCTTTAAAAGGAAGGTTCATCTCTGAGAAGGCAGCTCTGGCCTGCGGGTGGTTGGGGCTGAGCAGGAAGGTGGGGGCCTGGCCCCTGCGTGGTGTGGGTGTGTGTGCAGGGGACAGAAGAGGGGGGCCAGGACAGAGCACCCCACCCCCGCCTTGTCAGACAGGGGGACAGGCCTGGCAGGTGCCCTCCTGCTTGCCGCCTATGGGCTCCCCGTCACCCCTGGTGCATTCCAGCCATCGGGTGCTTGCCAGCCCATGTCCCTCCCGCCTGCAGCCCCTCCCGTGCTGCTGGGCCTGGCACACTCACCCTCAGGCTGGACCTCCCTCCCCATCTTCCCCAAGCTGGCCCTGAGGGGTGCAGGCCCTGCCAGGCCTGCTGCCTCCGGCTCTGGCCAGGGTAGTGGCGGCTGGAAAGCTGCAGGGCCTGGCTCCGTGGTGGCCTTGTGTGTGTCCAGCCCCTTTGAAGCCAGAGGCTGCTCCTTGCTGTACGAGCGTGTTGGGCTTCTCACTTCGCTTCCGTGGAAAACTCATTTTCTCTCCCGGGATAAAAGTTGCCAAGAGTTCATTTACCCCAGAAAGATCAGAAAACATAAAAGATGAAAAGTCTCAGAATAATACTAAGAAGACAACCCAATTTAAAAACGAGCGAAG